>NC_052517.1:10730000-10740000 GCF_014356525.2 Nilaparvata lugens | reverse complement strand
GAAGAGGAAGGAGAGGAAGAAGGAGAAGAAGAGGGTCCATCTCAGGTTCAATAGCCTCATTCTACTTCACTGGAGCGAATAAGCTCGACGTCTTCTTCGTCTTTGATGTGCTATAAAATGCTAGAAGACTTCTTCTTCTCCTTTCTTCTCTCTTCTTCTTCTTCTTCTTCTTCTTCTTCTTCTTCTTCTTCTTGTTCTTGTTCTTCTTCTTCTTCTCCTCCATCTTCTTCATCTTCATCTCCTTCTTTCTCTTTGAATCCTTCCACTCACCATTGTTACCACGACTGTCTATTATTCTATCACTCTTATTCTTGCATTGATTTCCAGTGTTTTTTGCACTTTGGGAAAATTTCCAATTTAAAGTGAATCTTCTTCGAGAGAAACAAAAAAAAAGCTTATGAGATTTATCATTCCACAGCTATATTATTTCATGTAAACTATGAGTAATAATTGAAACGATTGTTAGCTGTAGAGTTCTCATTTTTGACTCACTCAAGGCCAAAGTCGTTGTCAGTCTGTTTGTAAGCTCTACAATAACTTTAGTAAGAAGTTGCCCAGAATGTCTCTTATTAACCTTCCGGCAGTCGCGCTGTTGTAAAAAGTACAACAGCGTCAGTTTTTTTGCTGCACAAAACTATTGGATGGGGTGGTGTCAGTGAATAAGTCACCTATGCATTCCAACACTTTCTCCCCATCACTCCACTGAGTTGCAGTATCAACCGAGCAATGGTTCAGTCTTTAGGTGCCATTTAGTCGCACTGTGCATAAGATGAGGAAATACTGTATACGGGGACTGTAAACGAACAAAGAATTAATGGCTTTGCTTGATGTATCTTATTGGGCTATGAAATGGTAATCATACAAATTTTCTTCATAGGTGTAAAAAATCCAAAAAGATGGAAAAAGTAATTATACAATATGTTTCGACAGTGAACAGAGTACATAATAAATATAAAGAAAATAAAAATCTCAGTACCCTGAGATTTTTATTTTCTTTATATTTATATTACAAGTAGCCCTATACAGGAAAGAGATAAATAAGAGTACATAATAATTGGAAAATTGGATGTTGTAAAAAGTACAACACGCGACTGCTCGTGTGATTGAGTAGGGCGCGACTACCGGAAGTTTAAGTATGTTATATTTAATTATATTTGATATTTTTAAAGATCTAATCTAAATTAATGCATTATCAATCAGCTTCGAAATTTGATCACGTAATCTTCGATCCTTTTTACAGGTCAAGTTCGTAAAATAAATCACTACTTCGTCTTTTTCCAGGATATAGAAATAACATTGAAAGTGCATAAGAAAAAACTTTGTTGTAATTTAACATTTAGTCAGATGGAATTAATTGCATGATATTTCTGTAATTTTTCAAAATAGCATGTAACCCGTGCTCCGGAGTCCGCAAGGGTTCAATTCCCAACATATATCATTTATATTTGGTTGCATATTTATTCATTGAATTATCTATGCCTATTAAGAAACTATTCAATACATAAGACTTCATTTTTTTGATTGTATTAAATGCTATAATGTTCCAATTTGTATCGTAATTGTTTTGATGAATGAACTTTGATTTGATTTGGATTAAAAACTTGACAAACTAGAAACTTGACTTACTGAAATTTTGAAGAATTCAATGTAGACCTATAACTATCCTCGGTGAATTGAGTATCTATATGTGAAATTTAAAGTTAATCAGTTGAGTAGTTGAGACGTGATGATGCGTCATTCGTGAATTCCCTATCCCCCACGTGTATAAGCCAGCTCTTTCCTTTATTATTGACCGAAGCGAAGCTGAGGTCTAGTTTCGACTCGATCGGCTTTCGTCTGTTTGCTTGTACCGCAGTTACAGTCGCAGTCATTGTCCGATTTGGATGAAATTTGGTATGCAAGTTCTTTGAAACAAGGCGCAGAAACGTATGTGTAACGATTTTTGGTAAGACCTCCGGTTTTTTTATATTAATTATTGTTTTATCTTATTCTAATAATATATCAATTCAAAATCATTATTATGATTATATACAATAATTACATAGAATCATCTTATAATTATTATTATTACATTGATTCATCAAATTAATTGGATAAATTATTTTTAAAAAATCTTCAATATCAATACATAAATAACTATTATTGTCTCAACTAACTATCACCTAACTCAACTATTTTAGTTGTGGACAATTTTTATTATCATAAAAATTAATCAACTAATAAATCAACAACTATTTTAGTTGTAGACAATATTTAACATCATAAACATTTCTTTAATCTCCAACTTCTTTCATTCATAACTATCAGTTATTATTTTAGTTATTTTTTAACTGAATTTTCAGTTTATTAGGTACAATAATTATTGTATTGTATGCATTTTTTGTGCTTTTTTGTGTCGCTCTATAGTGTCAAGGCTTTTGTTTTCCTTTTGGAATGAGATCGGAAACCGATTTGTGAGCATTAACATTCTGCATAGGCATAACAAGCCATAACATTGAATCCACTTTTCATGAAAAACATCATTAGCAACCTCCTGTCATTGTCACCGACAAACCCATCTTATATAGAATCATTTTCCGTCTCACCATCGTCTAAATTACCTACTGCATATTCCATTTTTTCCGTCAGTTGACCGATTTCTTATAATTTATGAATTATTAGATTATTGGAAAAGTTGTAATATATGTTTATATTGTAAATATGGAGACGATATAAAGGTACCTCCTTGATGAGTCCGGTGTTCCTGCAAAGGCTACTTTCACACGATAGGAGACGTGCAACTTGAACACTGAACAGTGTTCACGTTTTTTTGTCGAAGTACATTGAGTCAAATCGTGGCTTTCACATGGTGACTCCTAGCCAGGAACCTCCTTTTGTCACGTCTTTTCCCCTCGAGGCAAGCAGAAACCGGCTTGGATCGAGATACTAGCGGACAAATCGTAACTTTCACATGGTGATTCTACGTCTCTCCGGTCACCACTTTTTCTCAAAAACCATCTTTCTTGAAAATGAAGATAGAAAGATTCTGATTTCGGATTTGGATTCAGCGACCCCAAATTCTTCAGAGCGTAAGTCCAGTTTTCGAAAATATCCGAAAACAAGGAAGTTATGGCTGTTTTTAATAAAGCTTTCTATTATCATATAATTATACGGTAAAAACGAACAGGTACTGTACTATACACTACGTAAGTACTGTAACTATTATAATACAACTTACACTGTATTCGTGTGGGAAATTTGGTAGGATATTTATCTTGATTTCTGAAAATACCCCAAAATAAGGGAGTAAGATAACTTTGAAAAACCAAAAACAGTGTCTCTTTCAATGGAGAAAAGAATAGATGAGATGGCTAAATCTTCACAATATACTGTACTTACTGTACTGGACCTTCTCATTAGATTGAAAATTGTATTCATGAGCGAGGTCTACTGTTCGCAGAACTACTAGTAGTATATAGATTGGAGTAAAGTAAATGAAAATGAGCACCGTATGTAGTATAATTCTTTCATTCATGACATAGGATAAGAGACTGCTTGTGGACCGTTCAAGATTGAAAATGAGCACCGTATGTAGTATAATTCTTTCATTCATGACATAGGATAAGAGACTGCATGTGGACCGTTCAAGATTTAGCAACAAAGAATTACCAAACGTCAGAAAATTAACAAAGAATATTAATTGACCATAAACCTGAGTTACTTCAATTTTATGACTTTAAAAAAATAAAATTATTAGGGCAGAAGTGAAAGTAAAATGTTTTCAACTCAGGCTGTAGGAAAAAGATTGGAGACAAGCATATACGAAAACGCCCAATGAAGTACGTTTATGTTTAACGTTTAAACGATTATTGCCTTTGCAGTTTTTCTCCTATTATATAAAATGTTAGTTCGTAAGATTTCATTCTATTCTATTTTGTATTGTAGCAGAAAGGAATGAATTTTATTTGATTTGTTTAGAGAAGAGAGAAAATATTGAAAATGAGAGAGGATGAGGAGGAGGAGGAGGAGGATGAGGAGGAGGAGGAGGAGGAGGATGAGGAGTAGGAGAAGGAGGAGGAGGAGGATGATTAGGAGGTGGAGGAGGAGGAGGATGAGGAGTAGGAGTAGGATGAGGAGGAGGAGGAAGAGCAGGTGGAGGAGGAGGAGGAGGAGTAGGAGTAGGAGTAGGTGTAGGAGGAGGAGAAAGAGGAGGATGAGGATTAAAAGGTGGAGGAGGAATAGGAGGTGGTGGTGGAGGAAGAGGAAGAGGAGGTGGTGGAGGAGGAGGAGGAGGAGGAGGAGGAGGTGGATGATTAGGAGGTGGAGGAGGATGATTAGGAGGTGGAGGGGAAGGAGGAGGAGGAGGAGAGGAGGAGGAGGAGGAGCAGGAGGAGAAATGAAAAAAAAACGGAAAGGCTGTAAGGCACTTGTCATTTTTGAAGTTTTAATCTATCTATAGGCCTACAATAAATAAAAAAGGAAAGAACTGGCTTGTACACCTAAAGGGAAAGGAAAATTATGTTTGACGCATCATCACGTCTCAACTACTCAACTGATTAACTTGAAATTTTTCATAAATGTAGATTCTTAAATATGGTTATAGGCCTATATTCCATTCTTCATCATTTCATTAGGTCAAGTTTTAAGATAGACCCTTGCGGATCACGGGTTATCTTCTAGTTAACACTAATTTTGCTGGTCTGTTATATAAAAAGGAATAAGCTCAAACGTTTTAAAGTTGAAAATGGAAATTCAAAAAAAAAATGAAGCTGTAGGCCATCTTGAAAGCTTGTAATAATTAAGAATATTACTGGCCAGTTATTTTTATGTCGGCCATATTTTATTTCAGTAAACTCAGTTTCTCACATGAGATTATTACACTCTCCTTCTTTTATTGTCACTTTTTCAATTTTATTTTTTCCTTTACCTCATCCAAATGCACATACGTTTCCCCATCCACTTTCTCCTCCACATTCTCCTCCTCCTACTCCTCCCACTCATCCCCCCTCCTCCTCCTCCTCCTCCTCCACCACTTCCTCCTACTCCTACTCCTCCTCCTACTCTTCTTCCTCCTTCTTCTTCTTCTTCTTTACTCCTCCTCCTCCCCTCCACCACCTCCACCTTCTTCTTTTTCTTCTTCTTTTTTGTCCGTTCATAATATTATTCTAAACCGCTAATTATATTTAGGAGATCAGCTCCTTTACATTTGCACTTTTTTATTCTTCCATTTTTCTTGCCTTCTCTTTCCAATTTCCTTTCTGTTTATTGCTTACGGTTTGAATTCCTTTCAAGGCAGTCGGTAGTCTCCAATGGTGAATTGCAGAAAATATTCTCTTTTTCTCTGCTTGCTTTGCCATCTATTTCTCGTTCTATTTATCTTCATCGTCCTTTTTTTCTTTTTTTCCTTTCATCCCTTTTTCTTTTCAATTCCATCAACCTCTCTCTACTTCTTCTCCTTCTTGTACTTATTATTATTCTTCTACTTTGGTAGAGAGTTAGTGGGAAGGATATATTGAATATTCTTTCCGAAGAATGGACATTGATATGTCCAAAGCTCCGCCAATTTATGTAGATGCATAACAATATAATTATTATCTATAGTTATTATATTACAAATTACTTTTTCCTATCATATACAGTTCAATAATTATTTTCTTAGTCTATCTTATGTAAATTCATCTATAATTTTGCAGTATTGTAAGCTATTGTATATAAGTGTATAAGCCAGTATATATTGTAATCTACATAAATAAAGTACTCAATCAATCAATCAATCAATCTCTTTCTCTCTCTCTCTCTCTCTTTCTCTCTCTCTCTCTCTTAAAAGGGAGAGAGATAATGAGAGATTCCGAGTAGAGGCTGTGTCAGGTTCGAGCTCCTCGTTTTTATAGCTTTTCGTCAGTTTAAAGTTGGATTTTTGAATTTTTATACGTACCATCGTGTGCAGTTTTCTTTGTTTTATAAAATTGTCAGTTAATAATTCCTGTTACTTTCGTGTTGTGGCTGCAAATTGTGTCTTAAAACTAAAATTGATCATGAATTCACCAAAACACACTACTGTGACTCGTTCTCAGTCAGGCAAAGCAGATAAGCAGTCATCTTATCTAAAAGCACTCATCTTAGGGTCTAAATCCCTAATTACAGTATTTTGATTAAGTTATCAGCCTTCTGCTTCTTTTTTCTTCTCAATATTCGCTATTCCTGTGGTACTTGTATTTGATCAACAGTATTAGTATGCTTGTATCAATGGAGCCGAACCGCCTTGACCATCTAATACAGCGTTATCCTATTGTTCATAGCGCTCGACTTCTTCACTTGATTTTGTTTTTCTTTTATCTCATATGATTTCTATATTTCTTTTCTCATTTCTTTCTTTGTGTGTGTGTGTCAGTATGAATGTGGTAAGTGTCTTTTTTGTATCTTCTTGTTGTTTCGCCGTTTCACCCCTCTCTTCTGCCTTGCTGCTTCGTCGCAGCCACCTTGTCTATACAGCAGGATGACGGCGCGGCCGCGCTGAGTGTCGGCGATGCCCTCAAGCGGGCTGTCTCTCCTTTCCCTGATCGTCTTAAAGTCGCTCATGTCAATGCACAATCCCTTCTCTGCCATATAGATGAATTTAGGCACACTTTCGAGGGCAAAGATTGTGACATCATTCTTATATCTGAAACCTGGCTAAAACCGACAATCCCTAATCGACTTGTCGCACTAGAGGATTATGTGCTCATTAGGAATGACCGGTTACACAAGAATGGGGGAGGGGTTGCCGCGTTTGTCAAGCGTTCTCTGTTGCCTGTTCATAAGTTTTCCTCTGATACCTCCCGTGCAGCTAGACCTGAATACATGTTCATTGAGGTAAAGTGTAACGGAGTTAAAATGTTAATAGCAGTTTGCTACAGGCCGCCTCATATTGGGTATATGTCAGAATTTGAGGAAGCACTACTTGAGCTGATGGTGCCCTATGAACATGTGGCTATCATGGGTGACTTCAATACTGACTTACTTGGACCTGATACTCATGACAAAATACAACTGACCACTATGTTTTTTGCGAATGGTATGACCTTGCTGCCTCTCCAAGCTACGCACCATACATCCACCTCTGACACATTGCTTGATCTTATTGCAGTTGCTGATAAGAAGTCAGCTGTGTGCCATGGCAGATCCCTTTTCCAGGCCTTTCAGCACATGATATGATATTCCTTGTCTATAATATCAAGAGGCCTAAGCCTAAACCTAAAATAATCACTTATAGGGATTATAAGAATATTAACTACCACAGCTTGTTTAATGATGCAATTAACCTTGACTGGCTACACATATTCCATACTAACGATGTTAATGTTATGTTGAACATTTTGAATCACAATATAATCTCTCTTTTTGAAAAACATGTTCCTTTGAAAAATCGTAGAATAACCAGGGATCCTGCTCCATGGCTCACTGATGAGATACGCCAGCTGATGAGGGATCGAGATTATTGGTGCAAAAAAGCAAGAGCGTCAAAAAGCCCTAATGATTTCAATCATTATAAGCGTTTGAGAAACTCTTGCAAGCAAAAAATTAGAAATTCTAAAGCTACATTTTACCGAGACTTGATCTCCTCAAAGCGATCATCAACTTCATCTTTGTGGCGTGCTCTGAGGGAGATTGGGGCTGGCAAGGAGAGGCAGGTACCGACTGTTGCTCACTCACTGGATGATCTCAATGATTTCTTCACTGACATCCCTGTAAGTTTGGACCAAGCTCGTGCTCACTTTGACTCTCTGCCTGATTGTCATCAAAATGAGGATTTCTACTTCTCCAATGTCACGGAGCAAGAGGTCTCTTGGCTGTTCATAGAGTAAAGAGTAATGCTGTTGGTGCAGATGGTATCCCAATCAAATTTATCAAAATTATCCTTCCTCTCATCCTTCCTTTCCTCACTCATTTAATCAATACCTCACTTTTAACATCGGTTTTTCCTGATGGCTGGAAGTCATCTATTGTAATCCCCTTGAACAAGATCCCTAACCCTCTCTCTCCATCTGATTACAGGCCTATTAGCTTATTGTCCGTCTTGTCAAAGGTTCTGGAAATCATTGTTCACTCTCAATTGAGCACATTCGTTCATTGCTCTGGATTGATTGGTGACTTTCAATCGGGGTTCCGTAGTGGTCATAGCACCACCTCTGCACTCCTGAGAGTAACTGACGACATCCGTAGGGCCATGGATAATAGAGAGCTAACAGTTCTAGTCCTAATAGATTTTAGCAAGGCATTCGACAGTATTTTCCATCCTACTCTACTCTACAAACTCAGAAAATTAGGTTTTTCCAACTCCACTGTGGCATGGGTGAGGTCCTATCTTCGGGGTCGGTGTCAGTGTGTGAGAGTTGGGGATGCCTCTTCACGGTGGCGTGAAGTGAACAGAGGAGTTCCTCAGGTTCGGTATTGGGTCTCTATTGTTCAGCATTTACATAAATGACGTGACAAGCACTCTACTTACGACCAGACATCACCTGTATGCAGACGATTTACAAATATACCGACACTGCAAGAAAAATGACTTTGGCGTCACAGTTGATGAGGTCAATGCTGACTTGACTCGTTTGGTACAGTGGACTGAGAATAATGGACTAAAAATTAACGAGACAAAATCGAAATCTATAGTGATAGGTTACTCAAGACTTTTAAACACAATTGACATATCTAACGGACCATACATAACATTGAATAACATACAATTGGAATACAGTTCTGACGTGAAAAATTTGGGACTGACAATGACAAGGACTCTTGACTGGACCAGCCACGTGACTCAGACTTGTAACAGGGTCATTGGGGGGATCATGACATTGAAGAGGATCTCTGACTTCATTCCCTTTCCTACAAAGGTTATGCTGGTCAAGACTCTGATTTTCCCAATCTTCAACTACTGTGACATTGTGACTCTTGACATGACAGTTCAACTTTTGCAGAGGATGCAGCGTGCACATAATTATTGTGTTCGCTTTATCTTCAACCTGAGACGTGACGACCATGTGACCGAATACTTTAACAGACTTGAACTCATGAAGCTGCGTGAGAGTAGATCACATCATGCTTTGTGCTTCCTGCATAAGATATTGAAAACCAAGACGCCTAAGTATCTGGCAGTGGAGTACCGTTACTTGGGTGATTTTGGCCGTGGAGGAACGCGGCATGGATCCCATCTGCTGGCTGTTCCAACACATAGGACTGTTATGTTCAATAAGTCGTTCCTTGTGACAGCCTGTAGTTTATGGAATTCTTTGCCTGCTGAGCTGAAGCTAGTTGAGGGACGTCGCCGGTTTGGCGCGGCTGTCTTGCGGTGGATCAGAGGTGGTGGACTCGGCTGGAATGCTCACTAACCCGTAATTCAAGTCTATATAGTGTATATATGTGTGTGTGTGTATGTGTGGTTCCTCTCTTTCTTCCTTCTTTCTCTCTTCCTTTTCTTTTCTTTCTTTTCCCTTCTTCCCTTTCTTCTACCGGAATAATCTATGGATTTGGACTGAAAATTCTCAACTGTATTCACTTTTCTCTTCTTCCTTTCTGCATAACCACCTTTACGTACTCAAATTCGAAAGGAGTTCGAGTTTTCTCTTTTTTTTATTTTTATTATATTTATATATAATTATAAATAATTATAATATAATAAAAAATTAAATATAGTTATTATATTTATATATATTTTTTCTTGTAAATTTTCTAAGTTATTGTTTTCTTTTACTTTAGTTCATTGTTTATGATGTTGTCTTAGTTGTAACTTAGAATTGTATGGAGGGTTAAGTGTAAGAGAGGGCCGGCTGCGCCCTAACTTCGCCCTCCTAGGTTTTTAATAAAGGCAGCGATTCAATTCTCTCTCTCTCTCTCTCTCTTCTCTCTCTCTCTCTCTCTCTCTCTCTCTCTCTACTGTAACTACTCTCTAACGAAACTAAGAAGATATGAAATTCAATTTTAATGTTCATTTTCTTAGTTATCATGTGAACAGTTTAATTTTCTTACTCCTCAAAAGTATTTT
>NC_052517.1:10700000-10725000 GCF_014356525.2 Nilaparvata lugens | reverse complement strand
GGAGAAGATGGAGTAGAAGAATAAGATTGATTGATTGAGTACTTTATTAATGTAGATTACAATATATACTGGCTTATACACTTATATACAATAGCTCACAATACAGCAAAATTATAGATGAATTCACATAATATAGACTAAGAAAATAATTATTGAACTGTATATGATATGAAAAAGCAATCTGTAATATAATAACTATAGATAATAATTATATTGTTATGCATCTACATAAATTGGCGGAGCTTTGGACATATCAATGTCCATTCTTCGGAAAGAATATTAAAAATATCCTCCCCACTAACTCTCTACCAAAGTAGAAGAAGAATAATAAGTACAAGAAGGAGAAGAAGTAGAGAGAGGTTGATGGAATTGAGAAGAGAAAGGGATGAAAGGAAAAAAAGAAAAAAAAAGACGATGAAGATAAATAGAACGAGAAATAGATGGCAAAGCAAGCAGAGAAAAAGAGAATATTTCTGCAATTCACCATTGGAGACTACCGACTGCCTTGAAAGGAATTCAAACCGTAAGCAATAAACAGAGAGGAAATTGGAAAGAGAAGACAAAAAAAATGAAAGAATAAAAAAGTGCAAAGGTAAACGATCTGATCTCCTAAATATAATTAGCGGTTTAGAATAATATTATGAACGGACAAAGAAGAAGAAGAAAAAGAAGAAGGTGGAGGTGGTGGAGGATGAGGATGAGGAGGAGGAGGAGGAGGGAAAGGAGAAGAAGAAGGAGGAGGAGGAGGAGAAGTCAGCTAAAAAGCAAAAACCCCGTCAGTCAGAAAGACGTTTGAGAGCAAAAAAGAAAAAAGGAATGAAATCTGAGAGTATGGAGTCTTCCCTTTTTCAATATCTTTCCGCTAGCTATCCTGACCACAAGAGGAAACAAGAAGAAAAGGGAAAAGAAGAGGAAGAAGAAGAAGAAGAAGAAGAAGAAAAAGAGGAAGAAGAAGGAGTTCTCCACGTCCTTCAAAGGTCATGTATAAGACCAAGTCCGTTAGTCCCATTCCAAGTTTCATTTTATTTTGTGTTCTTCCTGTCTTATCTGGCTGATTACACTTCTTTTTCTTTTCCTTCCTCTTCTTTTTCTTTTCCTTTTTCCTCTCATCCTTTTCTCTTCACCAGGTTCCTTCTCCCTTTGCAATCAGAGAGCTAATTTCTTGCATCTACTGTATTTCAGATGTTAGTTGGTAATATTTCTTGTAGCCAACCTTAATTGAATTCTTGTGGTTTTCTGACTTCTTCTTTTTCTTCTTCTTCTTCTTCTTCTCCTTCTTCTCATTCTTCTTCCTCTTCTTCCTCTTCTTCTCCTTCTTCTAATCCTTCTTTCTCCTCCTTTTCCGCTTTTTTTCAGCTTTCTATATCATATTCCTTCTTCTTCTTCATCATCATCACCATGTTTGCATTTCACTCTCTTCTTGTTCCTTCTTTTTCTTCCCCAACTCCTTCTTCTCATTCTTCATTCTCATCCTTCTCATTCTCCCTTTTCATCCTTCTCTGCCTCTTTTCCGTTTTCTTTCTCACATTCCTCCTTCTTTTTCTTTCATCTCCATGTTTTTCATTTGCATTTCCTTTTTTGTCTTATCCTTCTTTTTCTTGTTGGTCTTCTTCCTCATTCTCTTCCCCTCCTCCTTCTTACTCTCCTCTCTCAAGTTGTGTTTCTGCCTCTTATGAATTTCTTATCCTTTTCTGGCTCTTATAAATTTTCTATCTCATATCTCTTCTCCTCGTTCTCTATGACTTCCATGTTCTTCTCTTGCATTGACTCTTTTTTCTTGTACGGCTACAGAGAACCAATTTCAAAATAATTATTAAACAAAAATCCCAATCAAATATTAATAAATTATTAATCAATTGAACAATTGCAATTATTAATTTATTTCCATCTGTAAACTATTTTAATTCAACTACTATTCATCATTTATTCATTTATTTACATATAAAATTTATTCTTTTTCACAGCAAGCAATTGGGATCAAAATTTATTGTTGTGGGAAGAAAAAACAGGCAGACCCTTCACTACACTTCAACCAAATATAATTCAATAACATTAATTATAAACAAATTTTAATCACGTTTTATCACAATTTATCTGTTCAAAATTGAATGAATAATAAAATAAATTCAAATTTAATTTAATGAATTAATTGTTCAAAACTATTTCTACTGTGTATTCCACTTGATATTTCTTCGTGCATACTCATCTATTTTTTATGAGCTACAAAAATATATCTTTTCCTGCTCAAATTCTTTCCTTTAAATTTTGATCAAATTCAAATAATAAACAGCTGAAATCATTACAAATTGAAAGTGTTTATCCCACAATATTTACAACCTACAAACTCTAACCAAATTTCCACTTTCTTGAAATTCTTTATTTTCAATGTCAATATTCTTGAAATTTTAGCGGTTTTTAACCGTTCTAAACATTGCTCAAAACACGGTCTCAAACATCGAGTGATAGTAAGTAATTTGATTGAAGAGAAGTGATTTAGATGAAATTTGAAAAATTTAGCCACGTATTCAAAGGTTAGAAATGTTGAAATTTTTTGTTTTTCAAATTTGATCAAGTCCAATTCAGCGAGTGTAAATGCTTGACAACAGTTAACAATATTAAAGATTGGAAAACGTGAACATTAATAAGAAAATCCACCGATTTAGTACACCAAAATTATTACATAAAAAGGAAACCAATTTAAGTCTTTGAGTGATTGATTAGTTTTCATTTATTTTGTTTAAAGTGGGTAAAAACGTTTTGGTTTAATTGATTAAATGTATATAGATGAAAATTAACAAAATAATTCAAAGATCAGTCATTAATA
Source organism: Nilaparvata lugens (assembly GCF_014356525.2). NCBI lineage: Eukaryota > Metazoa > Arthropoda > Insecta > Hemiptera > Delphacidae > Nilaparvata > Nilaparvata lugens. Next base: position 10,722,176 of record NC_052517.1, on the reverse strand, counting down.
TTACACGGAAATTTTACAAACTCAAATATCTTAACAGTATTTGAGTTTTTCTGAAAGTGAAGAGAAGAGATTCTGTATTCGATTTGACAAAGGTCCTTGATTCGATTTTTAAACAAACAAAATTAAATTACCAAATTACTCCAATTTCAGTAACTGAACAGTTTTTGAGTGTTCCTAAAAGTGTAATCAAATTCCTTGATTTTATTCTTAAAAGGGACTTAATTTCCTCAACACTATGGATAAACCCAGAAGACCGAAATACAAGACAACGAAAAAATTCACCAAGAAAGAGTTGATTCTGATGCAAAAGATTCGCATAGAGATGCTGGCCAGACCGAAGTCTTCAGCCCTTAGACCTTGGCCGGATAAGAGTCAATACAGGGAAATTCCCACAATAATTCCCAGAGCCGCTCTAACTGGGAAACCTAGGAAAAGGATCCTAATGTTGTACAACTCAAGGGAGATTATTAAATCTGTACAGGAGCAAAATAAGTCTAAAAAGAAGTGAATTATATAGATAACTGCTCAACAAAATAGGAAAAAATTTGTATAACAATAAATTTTGTGAAAAATTATGATTGTTGATTTCTCGAAAAATATAAACGAAGCACTATTCTTAAAAATTGTGAATACATTATTTGGTTTTTATTTCTGAAGAAATGTTGTAGAAATTATGTATAAATTCAATCCAGTCAATGAATGCAAAAAAGGGTGTAGAAGGGGAAGTTTGGAAGAAAATGTTTGACCCCGCAGCTCTGTCACTCTCTCCCCACCCCTATCCACTGTGCTAAGATTGTGGGGTGATTCGAAGATATCATTTTCTGGTTTCTCGCATATAACTCAAAAACTATTCATCTTACGGACATGTTTCTTAAGAAATTGAACCTTACATAATTTCCCACAATATTCATTTTACAAATTTTTCTATATCTTCCATAGTTTTCAAGATATCCGCTCTTGAAGGTGTGACATTTTTGAAAAACACGTTTACCTCCAACTTTTTGTTATTTTTGCTATTAGTAGCAGCGATGGAATTATCGTGAAAGAAATCAAATAATTACTCAGTCACAATGATCCTCCAAAAAAATAACATTCGCACAAAACTCTGGCGAGAGGCAGCACCTTTGAAGACAGTGATTTATTATGTACCAATTGCATTGAAATTCATTTTGTAAGCTCTTCACGCATTAAAGAAGGTTTCTCGATCGTAAAATTTTCAAAACTCATCTTAAAAAACAGTAATCAAAGTTGCAGTGACGGAAAATCGAGTAGAGAAAAGCTTAATGTAGTTGTAGAGTGTGACGCTAGATGGCGCTAGCAGCAAACATGATACAAGCTACCGTGATACTGTATCATACGACATGCAACAGAATGTAACAGCATATCAGATCTGATTGATATTTTCTGATAAGTCATTATTTAATCATTAAACCAATATTTTCTTGATGAATAGAATATAAGTGAACATCCTAAATAAGAATTAAAGTGAATATTAGAACAGGTATGTGGGTATCAGCTATTCTCTGTCTATAGAAGGCAGTGGCAAGGCAGAGATTGGCAATGCTGTAGTCCTATCCTTCTCTACCGCCATTGTAACGTGGATTTCACTATAGGCTTAGCTCATCCCAGAACCTTCCCCAAAATATTATAGCGATTAATTATAATTCTACATTGTTGTATCGATCTAACGAACTTGCAGAGCTAGACAAGGGCCCATATGAATAAAACCAGAGCAAATGCTCATGCGCAAGAGCATGGAGCATAAGGTTTTGCTCATGAGCAAAAGGTAGAAGTAAAAGCATTTGCTCATTTTTCTATGAATAAGCTTTACCTTATACTCTTACCTTATGCTCCTGAACTCTGGAGCAAATGCTCACGTATTTTAAAGATTTTTCATTAACTGATTCGTTTTTGTAGCCTTACTTTGTTTTTATAGCTCACGGAAGCGCTAAATATGCAAGTAGAGGGCACCGCTTGTGTTTGCTCTGTTTTCTATTTATGAATGGAGTTTTAGGTTAGTTGAGTTTAGAATTTTGAAATAAAAGTGTGAAAAAATGTCATCTCTATAATAATCTTCAGCATATTCTTATAATATCAATGGCCTTCTTATAATCATCTACACTCTCATCTTCTTTAATGCCTATTTCCTACTTTATTGTAAGATAATATCAATCAGATCTGATTAGCTGTATTGCATTCTGTTGAATGTCGTATGATACAGTATCACAGTGGTTTGTATCATGTTTGCTGCCTGCGCTATCTAGCTTCATTTTGAACAACTACATTAAGCTTTTCTCTACTCAATTTTCCGTCAGTGTAACTTTGTTCACTGCTTTTCATCAAATTTGAAGATGAGTTTCACAAAATTTAATATCAATAAACCTTCTGTGATGCATGAAGAGCTTACAAAATGAATTTCAATGCAATTGGTACAGAATATATCACTGGAACTGACTTCAAAGGTGCTGCCTCTCGCCAGAGTTTTGTGCGAATTTTTGTACTGAACAACCGAAATTATGCCAAGATTATCAGTTGTTATTAAATGTTTTATGATTTTTTTTGGAGGATCATTGTGATTTAAAGTAATTAATCATTACTTTCACGATGATTCCATATTTCAATCATTGGAGCGAATTCTTTTTTCCTACTGAATCAGTGAATGACACTGAAGGAACATTAGAGCTCGGTTGTCGCTCGATAGGCAAAACGCTCGCTTTGTCAGCCTCGTACGGGACGGGAACGCGCCAACTATATTGAGGTCCACGTTAAGCTGCGTATACATATTCGTGCTTCCAACCCGCACCGAGCACGCTCCTCCCTCGTACCGCCCTCGTTCCTCCATCGCACGGCAGTCGCTCCGCCTCCGCTCTCTAGTCGAACCCATCATGCACGTTACGGAAGATGTTAGATCTTCTCGCGTTCCCCGGTCGAACCACTGTTGCTCGCCGGTCGATCATCAATCGCTCTGCTGGAGTGACGTTCGGTTGCGGAGCAGAGCGACAGTCTGTACGCACCTTTATATAACAGTATTTGATCAACTTTGGTTTTTCACTATCCTTGTCTATCATTCGACAAAGCCGGTGGTACTATCCTTTTCTAGGTCCACACCGATGATAATTATGTTTTTGACAGTGCAGAAATATAATTAATTAATGCAGGCAAACGGCATCGCTATTCTTCTATCTTTATCCACTGCCATTATAAGGTGGACCACACTATAGTCTCCCCAACAGGAAGGCTACTTGCACACACACCAATTTTTGGACGGTCGATTTTTTACCGCCTGATTAAGGCAATATTCTAGTAATTGTATATTCACATTAAGTGCAGATTACGGGATCTTTATTCGTCTTCTTCTTCTTCTTCTTCTCTTTCTTTTTCTTTTCCTCTTCTTCTTCTCTCCTTGATTAATTCAAGATCACAATATGATGTTCTATTTCTTATTCTTTAGTTCAGTTTCATAAGTTCTTCTCAATTTGTGCACATTCCTTCTTTCTCTTCTCTTCTTCCCTATTATTATCATTATTTTCCCTGTGATTTTTCCACCAGCTATCCAGCATGTTCAAATGTTTATTTCTCTTTCTATATCTATTTATCTTTCTACTTTTTCTCTTTCTATCTGATTACCTTCTACTAATATCCATTTATTATATTATAATATCCATATATTTATCCATATAATATTCGATTCTTTCCCACATTAAATCATACTATTCCTCTTCAATTTTATGCGAATATTATTCATTATCAGTTGTATTATGTATCTTTTCTCTATTGATAACTTTCTTCAAAGATTTTTCGTTTTTCTGCTGGCTTTTTCTTCTCTTTTTCAGTTTTTACTGGATCCCATTTCGCTCTATCTCCACCATGAACACGATCTTCCACTACTGGATTCCATCTCTCTCTATCTCCACTTGGACTCGATTTTCCACCACTGGATTCCATCTCTCTCTGTCTCCACTTGGACTCGATCTTCTACTACTGGATTCCTTCTCGCTCTACCTCCACTTGGACCCGATTCTTCCACTACTGGATACCTACTCGCTCTATCTCCACTTGGACCAGATCTCCCACTACCAGCTCTTCCTCAATCTTCATCTTATTCACCATTAGGATTATTCATCACCGGAACTCCACACATCTACATCTTATTGTGTTTAGTGAATTTTTTGAACTAGTGCTTTAAATAGTGAAGGGAGCCGAACTGTCAAGGCATACTGAATGCACTCGAATCAAGAGACTTTTTCATTTAGGTTAAGTTTTATCAGTTTCATCCCCATTTTCCCCGTCATGTGTCATTCTGAGGTCGTTTCACGATTGGTCTGTTGGTCTGCTGCTTCCATGATGCCTCTCACTGACACGTCAGCTTGCTCGCTCTCAAGTAGGTATGATTATTTAAATAATAGTAATAATGACGCAGGTATGTTTCTAGCAAATAAGCTCCACTCTTTCAAAAAACTTTTCAAGGCTGCTCACCTTAACGTACAATCCCTCAGTTGCCACATTGATGAACTCAGAGCAATCTTCCGTTTTCAGGACTTCAATATAATCGGAATTTCCGAATCATTTTTGAAGCCTAGTATTTCATCAAATTTTGTTGCATTGCCTGGAAATAATCTTTTCCGGAATGATAGATAAAATGAAGCTTGTGGGGGTGTAGCAATTTATGTGAAAGATGGTATCAAAACAAAAATTTTAATCACATCTAAACAAGAGTATTGTTCCAGACCAGAGTTTATGCTACTTGAATTATCCTTATCTAGTACTGATAAATTACTCGTTGGTATCTGTTATTGCCCACCAAAAATAGGTCATTTCACAGATTTCGAAAATGCCTTGCTTTCTCTTATGCCTTGTTATAACCGTATACTAGTTATGGGGGATATGAAGACCGACTTGAACATGACAAATCGTAACTTTGACTACTTTCAACTGACTACAATTTTCCAATGCCTAAACATGACTATTTTACCTCTCGATCCAACTCATCATACTTATGAATCAGACACACTCATTGACCTTCTCATTGTTAGTGATCCCAATGAGGTTGTTCAAGCAGGCCAAATCTCAGTCCCAGCTATTTCTAGACATGATTTGATCTACTGTCTACTTTCCCATAAGATACCCAAGCCAGAACAGAAAATTATCACTTATAGAGACTTCAAAAACTTTGATGAAGCCGCCTTCCTGACTGATGTGGCTCAGACTCCATGGCATCAAATTGAAGCATTACCCTCAGTTGATGACATGGTCAAGACTTTCGAGAATTGGACTTTGACTTTGTATGACAAACATGCACCTTATGTGACAAGGAGGATTAATAGAAAACGACGAGTACCGTGGATGACTGAAGACATACTTAAGATGATGGGACGTAGAGACAAAGCACATAGAAAATTTAAAAATACATTTGACTTGGACAGTTTGATTGAGTATAGGAGCTTTAGAAATAGGGTTAAAGAGGAATTACGGAACTCAAAGATTAGGTACTTGAATTCGTTTATGACAAACAATGGACAAGACTCTAAATCACTTTGGCAGGGAATAAAAGAATTCGGGCTTGGCAAACAGAAATCGAATCCACAATTTGACTTACCATTGAATAATATAAATGACCATTTCGTTTCACACTCTAACCAACGTGACGAAGTTGTCATTGCTAATCATATCGATGATCTTGAAGAGCAGGTTACAAACTTAGATTTACCAATCACTGATCAATTTCATTTCCATCCAATCTCAGAAGAAGACACTTTAAGAGCAATTCAACGTATTCATAGTAATGCTACGGGTGTAGACAAAATTCCTATTAAATTTATCAAGAAGATGTTATTTGCTGTTTTACCAACCATTACATACATTTTCAACAATTCACTTGAAGAAGGCATTTTCCAAGAAAACTGGAAGTTTGCTCTGGTTCGCCCTCTAAATAAAGTTCCATCACCCAATAAAGTTGAGGATTTTAGACCAATCAGTATTTTACCTGCATTGTCCAAAGTGCTAGATAGACTCATTCATGCTCAAGTTGTAAAATTTCTAGACATAAATAGTAAGCTTCATAACTTTCAATCAGGCTTTAGAAAATTCCATTCAACTCAGACAGCTCTGCTTCGTGTCACTGATGATATAAGGTTAGCTATGGACCAAAGAAAATGCACCATCCTTACCCTATTTGATTTTTCCAAAGCATTCGATACTGTTGATCATACAGTCCTTCTGAATAAGTTGGCAATTCTTGGTTTCAGTCACAACTCGTTAGTTTGGTTTAAATCCTATCTATTAGGTAGGAAACAATGTGTATCTGTCGGTGACAAAAAGTCAACTTGGAAAAACGTTATGCATGGAGTACCACAAGGTTCAATTTTAGGCCCTCTCCTCTTCACTTTGTATGCTAATGACCTCTCTTCCATTATCAAATTCTCCAGTTTCCATACTTATGCAGACAACCTTCAAATCTATTCAAGCTGTCCCATAACAAAAATTAATGAAACAGAAGCTTAATCCCATTAAAACACAACCCATTATAATTGGATATTCTCGTCTTATAAACAATATTGACCTTGAATCGATTCACAAAATTAGTATAGACGGTAATGGCATTCCTTACAGTAGCTCTGTTAAAAATTTAGGCATTATTATGAATAATACTCTTGACTGGTCAGAACAAGTGAACAAAACTTGTAAAAAGATATTCTCAGCCATGCATGCATTGAAGAAAATGCACGATATCCTCCCTAGAAACATTAAGTTATTATTGGTTCAATCTCTCATCTTCCCACATTTAATGTATTGTAATTCTGTTCTTAACGATATGCAAGTCACTCTGAATGATAAACTACAGCGTTGCCAAAATTATTGTCTACGTTTCGTCTACTCTCTCCAACGCCATGATCATATCACCCCAGCCCACATTGCTAGTTCAACATTGAAGCTTCCCGATCAGAGGCTTTTTCGAATAGTCAAGCTTGTTAGAGATATCTTGAAATACGGTAATCCGAACTATTTTAAAGATGATTTCAAATTTGTCTTTGAAGGTAGGAGGATAGATGCTTCACATACTAGAACTGGAGAAAGTACTTTAAGGATACCCAATCATCGAACTACTATTTTCACAAAATCCTTCTTAGTCAGTGCCTGTTGTGCATGGAATACACTTCCTGTTTCTATCAGGTCTATCGAGAGCCGAGCGAGCTTCATCCTGACTTTAAAAAACATATTTTGGAACAAATGACTGAAACTGTCCGGCCCTAGAACGATCATATGACAACCATCCCTCACCCATTCCACCAATATAAACCTTTAAACCATGTTATAGGACGAATTATATATATATATATATATATATATATATATATATATATATATATATATATATATATATATATTATATATAAACTCATGTTATGTCAATTATCCACTGCATACTGCTGTATATTACTGAAAGTTGATAACCCTGATCTACTTTCAGCCTACTTCATTTTATTAATCAATTATTTGATCTTATCTACCTATATAATTATTTTACTTTATCAATTTTCTTTTTTTTCTCTTTAATATTCATATTGATTAAAACTTCTACAATATTTCCATTAATAAATAAATCCTTAGTTTAAAAAACGAAATTAACGTTTTGGTAGAGAGTTAGAGGGGAGGATATTTTCAATATTCTTTCCGAAGAATGGACATTGATATGTCCAAAGCTCCGCCAATTTATGTAGATGCATAACAATACGATTATTATCAATAGTTATTATATTACAAATTGCTTTTTCATCTCATATACAGTTCAATAATTATTTTCTTAGTCTATATTATGTAAATTCATCTATAATTTTGCTGAATTGTAAGCTATTGTATATAAGTGTATAAGCCAGTATATATTGTAATCTACATAAATAAAGTACTCAATCAATCAATCAATCAATCCTCCTTCTTATTCTTGTTCTTGTTCTTGTTCTTGTTCTTTTTATTGTCCTTCTTCTCCTCCTCCTCCTCCTCCTTCTTCTTCTCTTCTTCTTCTTCTTCTTCTTCTTCTTCTTCTTCTTCTTCTTCTTCTTCTTCTTCTTCTTCTTCTTCTCGTTTATCTTCTCCATCTCCTCTCCTATTGTATTCTGTATAACTACAAAATTTAACTAATCATAAAATCATGAACATGTCATAACAGTTCATAATAGAGAACAACAAAAATAATATTTTACAAGACTTATATAATAACTCGTGAACTTTATCTACTAATCTTGTCAAATAGACAGACATTTCCTCAAGCAAGAAGTTGTTAGAGCTGGTTGTAAAATATAACGGAAGAAGACATCTGAAATTTAACTCTTCAAATCACATCATTGACCGAACGTAGTGAGGTCTATGGTTCAACTCGATTTGCTTTTGTCTGTCTGTATGTAAACGCGATTACGGCCAAACGCGTTGATAGAATTCGATTAGATTTGGCAGGAATATTCCTTTTTCAACTGCGCGTCGATGTATACACAATTTTTTTTTGAAATTTGGCATTTTAAGGATATTATGGAAAGAAAAGGAATTCCTCCGTACTCTGATATCACTATATATATCATCTACTTTGAAGATAGGATCAGTCAGACTACAGAATTATCCATAATCAATCAGCTGACAAGTGGATTATTCATTGCATGCATTACACAGATGTCTGGCCGTGTCTATTTCTATAAGGTAGTATTTCAATATTTTTTATGATGCGTGCCCATCAGTATAAATATTCTCAAATTTATAAAACAAATTTAATAGGTGATTGAAAATAAAATGAAAAATGATTGAATGGACTGAATATTGCTGAAAAAATTATAATATTATTGATTTAAAAAATTAATTCTAAGATAGTTGAGAAATATTTTCAAATGTATGGGATACAAATTCAAACGTAAACTGAGTTTATCAACATAAGTGAGTTTTTGATCTTGGAGAAAACAAATAACAGTTTTTAAGAGTAAATTATGATTCAACTGTCAGTTGTGATTCAACTGAATCATCTAGAACAGGTGACATCAGATACTTGTGGATGAGAAAACTGCGTGAGTCTACTGTTCACAGAACTACTATAGTGAGGTCCACGTTATAATGACAGTGAATAAAGATAGAAGAATAGCGATGCCGATTCTCTGCATTAATTAATCATATTTCTACACTGTCAAAAACATAATTGGCACCGTTGTGGACCTAGAAAAGGATAGTACCACCGGCTTTTTCGAAAGATAGACAAGGATAGCAAAACCAAAGTTGATCAAATACTGTCATTATAACATGGACCTCATTATAGTAAAATACCAAGTCTTGGTAAGTATTTACTAAATTCTAAATACTACTGTATTATTTTTGACTAGCAGGTCTACTACTCCTCCCACTTCTTCTCACCCTCCTCCTACTCCTCCTCCTCCTCCTCATCCTCCCCCTTTTACTCAGTCTACTTCTTTTCACGCTTATCCACCTCCTCCTTTTCCTTTTCCTCCCTCTTTTATTCCTTCTCATCCTCCTTCTCCTTCTACTCCTCCTTCTCCTCCTCCTCCTCCTCCTCCTCCTCCTCCTCCTCTTCCAACATTCTTCCTCTTCACCTTCTTCTCCTCAGAAAACGTCTCAATTTGAGACGTTGTAGGCTAAAACATTAGAATCCCAGATCTTGATACCGTATCAAAATGTCAAAAACCTAATTCTTGTTTCCCAAGTTCCTTGATTGAGGAAATATCACTAGTTAAATAAGTAAAATAAAAGGAAGACACTTGATAATTTGAAGAATATATTATTTATATGTAGAGGAATGGAACGCTATTACATATTTACTGTATCACTCTTTGAACTTTGAATGTCAAAGCCAAGGGAAATGATGAATAATTCTTGTCGCAGTGGCTTCGGGTTACATCATTCCTTTTTTTTATAGGAGCTTGATGATCTGAGAACTTGACGAACTGGGACCCTTTCTATACGAAGTTTTATTTGTAACCAGCAGGTGACCCGTGCTCCGCAAGGGTCCATTTCAAAACTTGACAAATTAAAAACTTGACACAATGAAATCTTTATAAATAGAAAATAGGGCTATAACCATCATCGGTTAATTTAGTATCTTCATGCAAAATCTCAAGTTAATCAGTCCAGTAGTTGAGATGTGATGATGCGTCAAACAAAATGTTCCTATCCCGTACGTGTATAAGCCAGTTCTTTCCTTCATTATAGTATAGAATATAGGGGCACCCTAATTTCCATCTGTGAATATCAATGTAGTAGTGAGTAGAGTGAGAGAGAGAGAGAGTGGGAGAGGGTTAGAGAGAGAGAGAGAGTGAAAGAGAGAGAGAGAGAGTGAGAGAGAGAGAGAGAGTGCGTGAGTGAGTATTTGTTTGAGAGGCAAAATACGAATCAGAAATGAAAATGAGGGAGAAGAAGAGCGAGAATATGAAAAGTAGAGTAAGATTAGTTATAATTTAATTGGAGTTCCTTGAACATTACAATTTAATATCGGGGCGCCGAGCTTCCCTCGTTATTTATCTATTGATAAACAGAACACAATTCTTCAAAATGATTGGAGAAGGACAAACAGGCACAGCCCAAAACTGTTTCTTCAGTCCAAGCATTTGAAAACAAAAAAGTTCTAATCTAGATTGTCTACAAACCAAATTGAATAATAAATCTTTTAGGTCGTCATTTATATTTTACTGAATGACTGTCGTCATTTTATATTTTATTAAATAATATATCTTTTAGGTCGTCATTATATTTTACAGCTGGCTATTTAGTCAGCTTATGAATTTCGGGGATGCGATATTTTGATTTTCCACAGAATCACTCGCTCACTTTTTACTTTCCACAGACGACGAAAGTCTCAGCTGTTTTTCCAAGGATGAATATCCTTTTTATGTCGTTCAGCAACTTTTCCTAGGTATGAGACCTAGTGCAATCGAATTATTATATCATAAACTTACTATGTTCCAAATTTCGTCAGAATCGTTGGAGTCGTTTTCGAGATCTGTTGTAAATAAATAACCATATAACTGAATAACCATATAAAAACCATATAAATAACCAATAGGCCTATATACAGAAATTGCTCGCTTAATATAATAGGATTAACGCTTTTTGATTTATTGTGTTTTTTAATTTTGTGAGTTTTAATTATTCATGAGAATTATTTTATATAGGTAATGCGATTGTTTGTGTGAATTCGTCTCCTTCTCTGTCTTCTTCTTCTTCTCCTTCTTCTCCTTCTTCTACTTCTTCTCCTCCAGACTTTTTTATTCTCAATTTTTTTCCTTTTAATCTCACCTTCTAGTTTTCAAGTCTTTGACTTACTTGACTTAGTTCCTGTCGCTCCTTGAGGAGCATAGGGCTTCCGAGAATGTCCTCCATCCAACTCTGTCGCGTGCTAACGCCTTCACCTCCAACCACGTTTTGCCGGCTTTCCCAATTTCTGTCTGGATGGTACGCTTCCACGTGATTTTTGGGCGTCCTCTTGCACGGTGTCCTTGAGGATTCCAGTCCAATGCGTCTTTTTCAATGGCACCTTCTTCCTTGCGCAACGTGTGCCCAATCCATCTCCATTTCCTTCTTTTTATCTGCATTTGGATTGGATCCTGACATGTAGACTCCCATAGTGCTTCGTTGCTGATAACCTCTGGCCATCTGATGCCCATTATGCGACGCAAACATCTATTTACAAATACTTGTAACATTTTAGAGGTCACTGTAGTCACCTTCCAGGTTTCACATCCATATAAGAGGACTGATTTTACATTGCTATTAAAGAGTCGAATCTTTGTGGCTTTGGATATATTTTTATTTGCCCAAATTGGCCTCAATTGTATAAAAGCTCCGTTTGCTTTCTTGATTCGACTCTTTACATCTTGATCAGCTCCTCCTTCTACAGTGACCATACTACCCAAGTATAAAAAGGACTCTACCAGCTCGATATTGGAGTCGCCCATTTTCAAAGGCATGTCTGTTCTTGCATTTACTCTCATTTCCTTTGTCTTTCTAGCATTTATCTGCAAGCCGGCCTTTATTGCCTCATTTGAAATATTTCTCAGCTTTTCTTGCATGTCAGTAAAGCGCATGTCAGTTTTCAAGTAGTCATCAATAAAACATCTTTTCCTCCATTCTATTTTTCTCCATGATCTTTTTCTCACTCTCCCCCTTTTCCTCCTCCTCCTTCTCCTCCTCCTCCTCCTCCTCCTCCTCCTCCTACTCCTCCTCCTCCTCATCATCAACAGTTACATAAGCTCTAAGCAGTCCTGTTAGCTGTGTATGTAACTCCCACTCTACCTCCATTACATTACATGGCGTTGGTATGCAGTTTTAAAGGTTATTAAAAATACACTGTAACTCCTCAGCTATTTAACCTTTCAAGTTATTTTCCATCTTATCTATCCACTGCACTCCAGTGGAATACAAGTTATAAAGTCAGCAACTGATCAACATTGGCTATTGCTATCCTTGTCTGTCATTGGGCAAAGCGGATTGAATAAAAAATAAATATTTATTTCTTCTTTCTTTATTTCTTCATCATTTCCCAACTCCACACTGTTGTCAAATTTGTTTGTCCACTATGTAAAAATATAGTTCAAGTTCTTTGTTACTAGTTGGGATATACAGTTGACTACAATTTATGTGTTTAAAAGTGCCGGTTTCTGAGCTCGAGTTTTAGCTAAGTTCTAGACGAAACTTGGTCCCGAAAAACATGTTAAGGTTTGAAGCAGATTTACTATGTTAAATGTACAATAAAAACAACATATTTTTTCACTTAACTTGTAGAAAATTCAATTTCGAAGAAAAAGATGTGAAATATAATAGACAAACGCAACCTTTAAAAATCCTCAATTACAAAACGCATAAAAAATAGACTGTCTATTAAGCTCTCTTTTACGCGTTTTGTATGTAATTAGAATTATATTTTAAAGGTTACGTTTGTCTATTATAGACTTATTTTACATCTTTCTCTTCGAAATTGAATTTTCTACAAGTTAAGTGAAAAAATAAGTTCTGTTTATTGTTCATTTAACATAGTAAATCTGTTTCAAACATTAAAAGAACATGTTTTTCGGGACCAAGTTTCACGTATTTCGTCACATATCTTAAAAATTACTGTAGCTACAGGTCTGGACACGGTTTTATTCAATTTTTCAGTTCATTTTTCATAAAGTACACTAAATTGTACACATTAATTAACAACCATCAAATACCCGTTGGGTTTCGTTTCAGCAGGGGAACTGAAATTCAGACGAAATCTTTCACTCTGTATAACTTGGTAACTAAGCATTTTCGGACCTATGTTAATAAGAACTTTTTTATTCTTTTTTGAGGAATCACCCCCTGACTTATGGGCACCTTTTATGAGAACACTCTTTACATGCATAAAACGCCATTAAGAAGTTCAGAAAATATTAATGATCATAGAAAATTTAGGGAATAATTGAAAATAATAATAATTTTCAGTAATGCCACCCATTCTGCCACCTTCACAGAATACAGTAAAATAGTTGGCTAAAGTGCACGTCCAGTGCCAACATAGCTGTCATAAAATTTTTGGTTGGGATCGATTTAGTATGTTATTTTGAGCACAAAATCACAAAAATTAAACGGCGGTCACTATTGCCTTTAAAATAAACTAAGTTCAAAGTAGCACAATGTTTACTATTTAAATTCATGTTCTATGAAATTGGCTGCACCATTTGTATGTGAAGTGTTGTGTTACCTTTTTAATATTTGTATTAAGGATGGTAAATTTCCTAAATGTCTGAAATTAATTAAAGTTATTCCTTTGTTGAAAAAAGGTTCATCACTGGATTACAACAATTATAGGCCTGTTTCCATTATTCCTATAATTTCAAAGATATTTGAGATGGTACTCTATAAGCAAATCATAAGCTATTTTGAAAGCAATTCACTGTTCACAAATAGTCAATTTGGATATAGAATTAAAAGAGGTACTCATGGTGCTATATCTGAATTCATGAAAAACTGTATTAACTGGCTGGATGGTAAGAACAAAGTTTCCAGTAGTTTTTATGACATGTCAAAGGCTTTTGACACCATATCTCATGATATTTTGGTAAGAAAACTCCTGTTTTATGGGTTTGATGATGTGTCTATCAAGCTTATGATTTCCTATTTAAGTGATAGATTTCAGGCTTCTTTTTATAAGGGTTCTCTTTCTCATTTTTTGAAGGTTCAGACAGGTGTACCCCAGGGTTGCACACTTGGACCTATACTCTTCATTATTTATACTAATGACTTGCCAGCTGCTATAAGTAGTGGAGATATTAAGGTTTTTATGTTTGCTGATGATCTGGCAGTCCAGATTAAGTTTGGAAAGATTTTCACCAATTTGAATGTATTGGGACAGATTAATGCAACTATTGAGGACTGGACAGCTGCTAACATTTTTTGTCTCAATAAAGATAAGACCCAGTTGTTAGATTTTGACTTTGGTTGTAAGACAGATATTAGTTATGTCAAATTTCTTGGCATCACATTGCAGAGTAATAAGAAATGGGAGAATCATATTTTTTCATTGGGTAAGAAAATATCTAGAGGCATTTTTATGTTATGTAGATAAAGAAATATTGTTAGCATTGATGTGTTGGTAGCTGTATATTATGCTTACATTCAGTCACACCTGTTGTATGGTATTTTGGCATGGGGGAGAGATAAAAATACAAAGAAACTTTTTGTTGTACAAAAAAGGGCCATAAGGATCATTTGTAAAGTAGATAGCAGAGCACATTGTCGAACTCTGTTTAAAAAACTTAATATTATGACTGTTTATGCTTTGTATGTGTTTAAATTTCTGATGTATACCAGAAAAAATCTTTTCATCTTACCCATAAATAGTAATATTCACAATCATTTTACAAGACAAGCAGAAGCACTTAGATTATCACAGTGCAATTGCCATTTAACTTTAAAAAGTTTTGTTGAATTTGGAAAGAGGTTATTTAATAAACTGCCTGCTCATATTGAAGAATGTGATATTAATAGTTTTAAGTTTTCTGTTAAAAAGATTCTAATTGACTGCTGTCCATATGGTTATGAGGATTTGTGGTAATGTCTGTGTATTTTCTTAACTGGGATATACCTGTTTTAAAAATGTTTATTATATTATATAGAATTTGCTTATCTTTGTCTTTTTTGTATATATTACGATGTGACTGTGATGACTATGAACGTCTATTGTTATATTTTAGAATTTTTTATTTAATTGTTGACTTTGTCTTGCATTTTTGTTAGAGTGTTCTGACAATAAATGAATCTTAAATCTTGAATCTACATGCATTTAACCTATGAGTAGCAACCATAAGTAGCTAAGGTTAGGAAAAGCTTTAGGTTAGGAAAAGCTTTAGATTAGGAAAATCTTTAGGTTAGGAAAGCTTAGGTTAACAAAAGCTTTGGGTTAGAAAAACTCTGATTAGGAATATCATAATTTGATATATATATATGCATATGCATACATAGGCCAAAATTATAAAAAAAAACATAATTTTAAACTTAATATTTCAAATACTAATAGAATTTAGAACGTTCTGGAGCCACTGACACGCATCTTCTCCAGCATCATGGAGGGCCGACAGCCCTCCATGATAGGAGTATTGTGGACACTCAGATATAAGGTGGTTCATTGATTGGATTTGTCCACATTGGCACAGAGGATCAGATGTGTATCCCCATGCTGTCATCAGCTCAGCACACCTTCCCACCTGCGTCCTGAACCGGTTAAGGCCACACCACTCTCTACGTCTCAGCTGGGTGCCAGGAACAATGTCATTTGGGTCATCCACAAGGCCTTTGTTCCTGACCTCTCCCTGCAACCATCTCAGTCTCCATAACTCCCTTGCACTTCTAATTTCCTCTTGCTCGTCAAGTCTCAAGTATCTTCTTGACTTGAGGCGCCTTGGTGGAGGGTTAGCCAAATCTCTTGAGACTGGGAGATCCTCATGAATGTGTTGTAACTGGGAAATGAACTTGTTCTTCTTCTCCAACCTTCTGAGATCTGGAGGCATGATGTTACTGAGCACAGGCAACCACTCAGTCTCTGTTGGTCTCAATGTCCCACTAATCTTCCTCATAGTTTCATTGAAAACTGTATCATATTTCTCAACATGTCTGCTGCGAGCCCAGACAGAAGAGCAGTACTCCCCTGTGCTGTACAGAAGTGCAAGACTTGATGTTCGAAGGGCATTCATGTCACAACCCCAGGTTGTTCCCGCAAGTTTGCTGATGATATTTAGCCTTGTCTTCAGTTTATCTCTCAACCCCTGCAGATGTTGTCGATATGTGAGGGATCTATCAAGTCTGACTCCTAGGTAACGGGGAGCTTCCTGATGAGATATTCTTTTGCCACATAACCTGAGATCAATTGTCTTTTTTGCATGCTGGTTACTGAGATGGAATATTGTTGAGACAGTTTTGGACGGGTTTGGCTTCAAGAACCACTGCTGGAAGTATTCTGCCATTAACTCTAAGTCCTCATTCAACACAATTTGGAGCTGATCAAAATTTCGACCTTGAGTAACAAGCCCAATGTCATCGGCATAAATAAACTTGCGTGATTGAGTAACAGGCAGGTCTGCAGTGTAAACATTGAACAAAATTGGTGAAAGAACCGATCCTTGAGGTAAACCATTTTGTAATCTTCTTATAGTGCTGAGTTTACCATAAAGAGACACTCTGCATGTACGGTCTCTCAAAATAGCTCCAAAGAGATTGACGGTTGCCTTGCATTTCAGAATCCTTGCTAACTTCAGAAGAAGACCAGATCTCCACACTGTGTCATATGCTGCACTAAGGTCCAGAAATACGGCTCCTGATTTGAGGTTTCTCTCAAACCCATGCTCAATGTAAGTTGTGAGCCCCAATACTTGTTCCTCACAACTCCTACCCTCCCTGAAACCAGCCTGCTCCTCTGACAAACACTCATCCATTCTGCTCCCTACTCTTGTCAGTAGGACTCGTTCAAAAAGTTTGTACACAACTGACAACAGGGCTATTGGTCTATAGCTTTTTGGATCTCTTTGATCTTTTCCTGGCTTCAATACTGCTACGACCTTTGTTTGTTTCCAGGATTTGGGGAGCTCAGCTCTAGCCATTACTTCAGAAAAATACTTTGAGAGCCACATTATAGCTTTAGGTCCTAAATTCTTGATAAACTCAGGCAGAACTCCATCAACTCCTGGTGCTCTATTGCCTTTCATCTTTTTAATGGCAGCTATAATCTCTTCAGAACTTACCAACTCAGCCAAAAAGGATTGTTGCATGCAGTTTTTCAGCTCCTTCTGTAGTTTCCGCTTCATTTGAGCTTTCAGCTTTGGGGGCACATCTATATCACCATTTTCCTGGAAGATGTCAGCTATTTGATCAGGAGTCACATCCGCTCTTTTTATGGATCTTGTGTTCCCACTCAGCTTTCGGAGTAGACTCCATGATTTTCTGCTGGAGTGAGTGAAATCCAGACTCTGCATGGCTTCCATCCAACGATTGCGTCTTCCAGAGCCACAACCATTCCCAAGAATAGAAGATATAACAGTGAAGGCTGGTAATTGTAAATGGTACACAGTACTTGATGTTAATTCAGCATTCTGGACAATACCAATAAAAAAAGAAGACAGAATGAAAACTGCATTTGTGACCCACGAAGGCCATTATCAATGGTTACGGATACCATTTGGTTTGAAGACCGCGCCTGCAATTTTTCAAAGAATATTGGGTAACACTTTACAAAAAAATAAGTTGACTGATTTTTGTACTTGCTACATTGATGATATTTTAATATTTTCAAAGACATTTGAGGAACACTTGAAACATATAAACCTCGTACTTGATGCGGTTTATAAAGAAGGGTTCAAGCTGAAATTGGAAAAATGTAACTTTGCAAGGAGTTCAATTAAATATTTGGGACACATAATTGAAAATAACTCAGTCCGTCCACTCAATGACAATCTCAAAGCAATTGAAAATTTCCCACAACCGAAAACCAAGAAGAATGTACGCCAGTTTTTGGGGAAAATAAATTTCTATTATAAATACATAGAGAATGCAGTGAAAGTTCTAGAACCTTTACACAATCTACTGAGGAAGGACATACCTTTTATCTGGTCAGAGACATGTGATAAAGCTTTCCAAAACGTGAAGAAATACTTATGTTCTAGTCCCGTATTACAAATTTATGATTATGAAAAACCAGTATTCATTTTCACCGATGCCAGTGGAGAGGGATTTGGAGCAGTACTGAAACAACCAAAAGAAAATAATGAGCTTCATCCAGTAGCATATTTTTCAAAAAAACTGAGCCCTGCTCAAAAGAAGAAAAAAGCTATTTATCTGGAATGTATGGCTATAAAAGAGACAATTATGTATTGGCAATATTGGTTGATAGGACGGAAGTTTACAGTGATCACAGACCACAAACCATTGGAGAATCTTAGAGTGAAAGCACGAACCGATGAAGAATTGGGAGATCTTGTATACTACCTATCGCAATATGATTTCACATTGATATATAGCCCAGGAAAAGGAAATGTTGAAGCAGATACTTTATCAAGAAATCCAGTTTTAGAGCACTTTGAAGGAAATGAAGACATTTTAACAGTTGTGAATTTGATATCTATACAAGAAATAAAAGACGATCAAGAAAAAAACAAAGAAGCAATAATGAATAATAGGAATGTTGAATATAAAGAGGAAATATTCTACAAATGTATGAAAGGAAACAAAAGAATCTTCCTTTCTCAAGAAAAGGGTAAAGAATTGATTGAGAAAATTCATTTTCAACTAGGACATATCGGAACTCACCACACACTATTACACATACGTCCACATTACTACTTTTCCAACATGGATGAAATGGTCAAGCGCTATTGTGATTCGTGTCATATATGTAAGAAGAATAAAACAAGAAGAGGTCGCTCAATAGGATTACTTTCACAATTGGGTCCAGCTAGTGAACCGTATGAGATCATGTCGATAGATACTGTTGGAGGGTTTGGTGGAAACAACTCAACAAAACGATACCTACACATATTGGTCGATCACTTCTCTAGATATGCATTCACTTCAAGCTCTAGCGGTCAAACTACTAAAGAATACATTCGTTTGCTAGATCCTATCTTACAAAACCATTCTGTCAAGATCCTATTAGCTGATCAATATGCGTCTATCAAATCAAAAAAGTTTAGAGATTACCTACTCGAAAAAGGTGTTACAATGGTGTTCACATCGGTAGATTGCCCACAATCAAATGGTCTTAATGAGCGGCTAAACCAGACATTGGTGAATCGTATTAGATGCAAAGTGAATAGTCCAGAAGGAAGAACGCAGACGTGGTCGAAAATAGCGGAAAGTTGCACATCAGAATACAACAAGACAATCCATAGCACTACTAAATTTACACCAAGATATCTGCTATTGGGAGAGGATTTGGAAATAATACCATCACAACTGAGGAAAAAACGAAACTTACAAATAGACAGAGAAGAAGCAATAAAAAATTCCAATTTAAACCACAAACGGAACAAACTGAGATGTTAATTTGATGATTTCAATAATCAAAATGGCTGCTACTCATAGGGTGAATGCATGTAAAATTGTGCTACTTTGAACTTAGTTTAATTTGAAAACAATAGTGACCGCCGTTTAATTTTTGTGATTTTGTTCTCAAAATAACATACTAAATCGATTCTAACCAAAAATTTGATGACAGGTATGTTGGCACTAGACGTGCACTTACACCAAATAGTTTTCAACATAATATTACACAATTTGAAGTACATTATCAACATGATAGGGAGAGAAAAAATAAGGTAAACTTGTGCTATTCCTCTCCCAAATTTAGAGAAGGTTACACATAGTCCAAAATAGGTCGTCTTGTAGTTGTTCACTTCACAAAATTTTCAGTCCTTAATTATTTTCACAGAGTAGATTTTTCTATTTAGATGCTTTAAAACCAAACATAGAAGAAATATTTCACATTATTATCACTAATATAGAAAATATTCACATATCAAATAAATAATTTTGCTGGACCAAAAAACAAACTAAAGCTGCGATGACACTAAAGCTTAACAAAATGTTTATTTTTCCGTCCTTAAAGATTCTATTAGATTGAACATAACTTATCATACACATGATGAACATATGTGTTTGCTCCCTTCAATCTAATAAAATCTATAGGACGGAAAAATAAACATTTTGTTAATAACTATGGTGTGATCACAGCTTTAATATTCTATATGATAGTAATAAGAAAAATGGAATACGGTATACAATTTATTATAGTAAAATACCAATGGCAACTTCAGTCACAAAAAATCTACAGATTTAGGTGTGTTCCGAACTACCGGAACTACAATCTTCACTTAACCTTGTTAATATAGTATATAATAATAGTAATAAGAAAAGTTGATGGAAATGGAATATACCATTTATTATAGAAAAATACCAATAACAATTTTAGTTAGGAGTGGCCGTAGTCGAGTGGATCAGATGCTGGGTTTGTGATTCAGAGGCCCGGGTTCAAATCCCGGCTCGGGCAAGATATTTATATCGGCCCACTCCCGTGTTTCGGATGGACACGTTAAGCCGTCGGTCCCGGCTGCCTAAAAAGCAGTCGTTAGGTCATGTCAGAGGCCCTGAAATTGATCAGTTGCGACCTGAAAACTCTGACACCAGACCTGAGCCAGCCAGGTCACTCGATATTATTATTATAACAACTTTAGTCACAAAAATCTACAGATTTAGGTGTGTTCCGAACTACCGGAATCACAATCTGCACTTAACCTTGGTTAACTAACCATGTGTCAAACGAATTTCATAACACACCCAAAATAACCCGACAGATTTTAACATTCCAGACATGTTCTCAAATAATCGAACAATTATTATTTTTTATCAGAGCGAAAACTTGTCAGCCTGCATTGTATGTTAATTTTCGTCTGACCTCATTTGGAAATTCGCATTGTATAAATATTACGTCTTAATAGCTGGTCCTATAATCATTGTTATTTCGTTATTGTAGACTAGGGTGTAGAAGAAAAGGAGAAAGAGAGAGAGAGAAGACATAAGGGAGGAGATAGAAAGAGAAGAAGAAAGGAGGTAGAAGAGAATGTAGAAAATTTGACCATGATTCTACACGGATGTTTATTGAATTCCAAATATTTTAGAGCTTGATCTTTTTTATGGAATCAATAATACATATATAAAATACCCCATAATACACGTCCTAACAACAGATTTAACACAGAACTCATCAAGCTAACTATATGCAGGCATTAATTTATATATTATTGTAACTACATTATAAATAACATTCCAAACGATTTTATAGATAAAAAAATCTCGCTCGTAATTGACTTAAAAGTATAGAATATTGGATTGAGCAGAATATATTCTTCAAAATAGTTGTATGAAGTTTAGTATTGTACCCAACAAGCATTGTTGCTATAGTGAGGTCCACGTTATAATGACAGTATTTGATCACCTTTGGTTTTGCTATCCTTGTCTATCATTCGACAAAGCCGGTGGTACTATCCTTTTCTAGGCCCACAACGATGCCAATTATGTTTTTGACAGTGTAGAAATATAATTAATCAATGCAGAGAATCGGCATCGCTATTCTCCTACCTTTATCCACTGCCATTATAACGTGGACCTCACTATAGAAACTGTGAAGGATGGTTTTTCAGTTTCAGATTCTTAAACCAGGTATGTAATTGTTCAACGTCATCTTGAAGGAGTTTAGTTTTATTGTATTTATTTTCTCTTTTTGAAAGATTAACTGTCATGATAGCCTCAAGACGTCAAAATAATTAATTGGATATCACTTTATCATATAATATGTAGTATTCTTAACTTTTTGTGTAGTTGAGAAGTTGATATTGTGGTAATTATTCATATTGAATGAAAAAGACTAAGAAATTGTCAAAAACCACTGATTCATTGATAATTAAAAAGACCGGATTCGGTTATTACACCATTGTCAATCTTTGATATGAAAACTTATCTGAAACTCATATGTTTATCAGAGATTGACAATGGTGTAATAACTGAAACCGGTCTTTCTAATTATCAATAAATCAGTTGTTTTTTGACAATTTCTTAGTCTTTTTCATTCAATAGTATTCTTAAGTTTTGTTTTTTTCCAAGCTTTTGCGATTTTGTAAATCACTGTAATAC
>NC_052517.1:10479192-10699900 GCF_014356525.2 Nilaparvata lugens | reverse complement strand
TAAAGTAATTCAACAGTTACTTTCACGATGATTCCATCTACACCTCAATATTAATGTAAAGATACGTTTACACACTATGTAGTGGAGATCTAGAAAGGATAGCAGAGCTAAGTTATATAAAATTTGAGCTACATAATAATAGCTCTGCTATAAGTAATTTAACGCTAATTACTTTCCTTGCCCTATTACCATAGTTAAGGAAAGTATTGCCACAGTATACATACAGTACGGAAACTTGGCTATATCCTGACGCCAAAATCCGCCATCTTGTTAGGAAGCGCCGCATTGTAATAGTATTGATGGTAGGTTCGGATCACTTCAATGATCCGGATCAATTGATCTCGTTCACTGCCACGAGCCAATCAGAAGACCAGGATTGGAACTTCAGGTCACGTGACGTGTTTAGTATTGGCGTCATGTAAAAAGCATTGGTTAGATAGGCGATTGATTACAAGTTTCCATTCTGTATATTCTGTGGTATTGCTTTCCAAAAAAATTAAGGTACCCCAATTTCTAAATTTATAAACGTTTCAAGGTCCCCTGAGTCCAAAAAAGTGGTATTTGGGTATTTGGTCTGTATGTGTGTGTGTGTCTGTGTACACGATATCTCATCTCCCAATCAACGGAATTACATGAAATTTGGAACGTAAGGTCCTTACACTATAAGGATCCGACACGAACAATTCGATCAATGCAATTTAAGATGGCGGCTGAAATGGCGAAAATGTTGTCAAAAACAGGGTTTTTCGCGATTTTCTCGAAAACGGCTCCAACGATTTTGATCAAATTCATACCTCAAAACGTCATTGATAAGCTCTATCAACAGCCACAAGTCCCATATCTGTAAAAATTTCAGGAGCTCAGCCCCATCTATGCAAAGTTTGATTTTAGATTCTCAATCATCAGGCTTCAAATACAATTTAAACAAAAACTTCCAAAGTGGAAAATATTGAGCATGATAATCTCTACAATTAATGTTTAGTAACATTTTCTCCCAAAATTGAAAATAAGTTCGAAATTCGTGAAAATGCTATTAGGCTATTTCAATTGCAAACTGTTGATTCTATTAAATAATTCACTATGAAGAGATAGTAGACTTCGTGTGTCTCCAGCGTTATTGTCCTGTCACCAGATGGCTTGAGATGCGCGTGAACACTAGCGTCAGGTGATGAATTTTCATAACGGCAAGGAAAGTTGTGTGAGTGTGCCACACCAGATTTTTGTTTATAGCAGAGCTAGATGTAGCTTAAAACATATACCTTACTATGTTCGGTCAATTATTAAAGAATAAATTTCAATATTTTAGGAAAGGAAGAACCGCAGATTTCAAAGTATCAAGGTCACATACCTTCTGTATCAATCACATAGTTATAACCTGTATTTTATATTACATATAGTTAACAATATACTGGTTATTATTGTTGTTGGAAATCACTCAAATTACAGAGGATGTGATAATCCGTCTAGTAACGGTTACACAGTGTGAGCATGACAAGGAGGGAATTTTCACTTCGTCTAAAAACGTTCAACATGAGTAATAGGTGTGGAATGCGCTTCATGAATGACTGCCGCTGCCCTGCTATAAGTGGCACAAACACAAAACGTCTCAGGTATTTTCACACGATGAGTAAGAAAGATAAAATGGAAGGAGAAGAAGAATGGAGGAAGGAAGAAGAAGAAGAAGAAGAAGAAGAGTTAGAGAGGAAGGATTATCTGTTGATAACCCCATTGAGAATTAGTTTTGAATGACATTTAAGTTCTACTAGTAGTTCTGTGAACAGTAGACCTCACGCAGTATTCTCATCCACAAGTACCTGATTGAAACTAAAGATCTTATTGAAATACAGCAATAGTCTGGCTTGTCCACACATCTGTGTAATCACTTGTCAGCTGATTTATGATGAATAATTCTATAGTCAGATTTTTACTCTAATATTGGCGTATGAAGGAGGCTCCTTTTTCCTTTTATATTATCCTTGAAATGCAAAATTTTAGTTCCTGATGTCAACTGTTTTAAATGTTAACAAAATCAGTTCACGTTTGAATTTGTATTCCATAATTTATTAATATCCATGTTAATATTTAAACAATGAATAGAATATATTTCTATTCCAGAATCTATATAATATTCATCCAGTTCCGTGATAATCTTTCCATCTAATGAAAATTAATTTTTTTCAATCAAAATATATAATTTCTTCAGCATTATTTAGTTCATTTGATTATTTTTAATCACCTATTAAATTAGTTTTTTCGAATGTGAGAATATTGATACTGATGGACACGCATAATAATACCATGACTGCAAAACAAAATATTGAAATAAAAGACCTTAAAGCTGCGATTAGACCAAATTTATTAACAAAATGTTAATAACTCAATCCTTAGATTATATTAGATTTAACATAGCTTATCATACACATGATGAACATGTGTATTTGTCAACTTGCGTTCAATCTAATAGAATCTATAAGGATTAAGTTATTAACATTTTGTTAATAACTTTGGTGTAAACCCAGCTTAAAGATGCATACCTCTTCAAGGTCTTCGATTGAAACTATAGACCTTATACAAATACAGTAATAGACTGGCTTCTCCACACATCTGTGTAATCACTTGTCAGCTGATTTATGATGAATAATTCTAGTCTGATTTTTAGGAGGCTCCTTTTTCCTTTTATATTATCCTTGAAATTTCCAAAAACTTTGTATATACGTCCACGCACAATTTAAAAAGGAACATACCTGTCAAATTTCATGAAAATCTATTACCGCGTTTCGCCGTAAATGCGCAATATATAAACATTTAAACATTTTAAGAGAAATCCCAAATCGTAGACTTGAATCTTGGACCTCACTTCGTTCGGTCAATTTTATAAAGTGAGCAATCACTGTATTTTTAATCTGGTTATTTATATTTATTCATATCTGGTTATTTATGTTCAACGAATATCGAAAACGGCTCTAACGATTTTCACGAAATTTGGAACATAGTATGTTTATGATATAAAGATTCGATTGCACTAGGTCTCATCCTTGGGAAAACTCTCTGAACGACATTAAAAGGATAATTCATCCTTGGCTGAAACAGCTGTGGATAGTAAAAAAGTGAGTGAGCGAGTGAGTATGTGAAAAATCAAAATATCGCATCCCCGAAATTCATAAGATGACATATAGCCAGCTGTGAAATATAAACACGATCATTTTGAAGAATTGTGTTCTGTTTATCAATAAATAGACATAACGATCGAAGCTCGGTGCCCCGATATTTTAATGCAAATTGAAGAAGAAGAAGAGGATGAGGAAGAGGAAAAAGAAGAAGAGGAACAAGAGGGAGACGAAGAAGAAGAAGAGTTAGAGACGGAGTAGTATCTGTTGAAAACTACATAGAAGATTAGTTTTGAATGACATCTAAATTCAATTATAATTGAAGAAGATAAAGAAGAAGAAGAAGAGAAGAAGAATAAGAAGAGAAGAAGAAGAAGAAAAATAAGAAGAGTTAGTGAGGAAATAGTATCTCTCGAAAACCCCATGGAAAATCAGTTTTGAATAACATCTGAATTTAATTCAAATTGAAGAAGAAGGAGAAGAGGAGGGTGCAGAGGAGGGTGCAGAAGAGGAAAAAGAGGAGGTAGAAGAAGGAGAAGAAGAAGAAGAGTTAGAGAAAATAGTATCTGAGAAGAAAACCTCTGGGAAATTAGTTTTGAAGAATAATATCTTCAAGCAGTTATGAGAGATCATTCAATTTTTTTGAATTGTGAGAAGAAAAAAAGAAGAAGAAGGAGGCGGAGAAGGAGAATTAGAACAAGAAGAAGGATAGTGAGAATAGAAGTTGAGTATCGTCGAAATAATTCTTCAAAATAATAAATAATTAAAAAAATTTTGAACTTTCACTGGCAATTATGAAAAAATTGTTTGATTTTACAAAAAAAGAAGAAGAAAATGCAGAGGAAACGTAAGAAAAAAGAAGAAGAAGACGAAGGAGAAGATGAAGAAGAAGATTTGCTTGATAAATACAGCTGACTTAGTTAACGTAGTTTGTTATTTCTTGTTAAATCTCATTTTATCATGTTCCATCACTAGAGTTCAATTCTGTCAATTAATCCCTTTATTTTGATTGGACTATCGGTCTTTTCATTTTCAAACATTAAGAGGAAAGATGAGCTAAAATGGACGGAAGAAATTGAAGATGAACAACTTCAAGAAAATTCTAAAAACTAAAATACATTATTCTGTATCAAATACATTTTATTCATCAAGACAATTTATCTTTTCGTGATTAAATAGAACATAATTTAATTGAGAATAAACATTTTGGTGGTTCATCACATTTCTGCATAGTCTACAAACAATTTGGCAACGGTACTAAACTAGAAAAATTTAAATGTTTATATGTTGTGCATTTACAGCGAAACGCGGTAATAGATTTTCATGAAATTTTACAGGTATGTTCCTTTTTTAATTGCGCGTCGACGTATATACAAGGTTTTTGAAAATTCTGCATTTCAAGGATAATATAAAAGGAAAAAGGAGCCTCCTTCTTACGCCAATATTAGAGTAAAAATCAGACTATAGAATTATTCATCACTAGCCGTCAGCCTCGCTTCGCTCGCCATATCCGTCTAGACCCCCTGGATCGTCCAAAAATGAGATCAGGGGGCTCGCTTCGCTCGCCTGCATTTAGACCTCAGCGGAACCTCTGTACCGAATTTGAACGTATTATGTCAATTTGATCTCGGAAAACACCTGCTACTATATCGGCGTATCTTTGGCGAACAAAATTCTTCCACCTCAGCTAAACCTGTGTACTGAATTTTTTTATATATTTCCATCAATTATTGAAAAAGGTGAGGAAACGCAGAAAAGCTGAGAAAAATCTAATTTTAGGCGTATCTTTGGCGTTATTACTTAATGCCAACCTGGCAAAATTTTTAATTTAGTTACTTAACAACTGTTTCGAAGAGGTACAGCAACAACAAGAATAAATGAATAAAGCAAACGGCTCAAAAACTTTATTTCCAATTTATACTAAACGGTCCAATCAAAATGTTGGTTATTCACTTCCACTCAAAATACAATTTAGAAGTATTATTGCTCTCTAGATATAGTTCTATATTAACATATGGTATGGACATTTCAATTATAATTTTAAGTAATTGGAATAAGAAGAATATACATGCTAAAAGACGAACTTTAAACCCTTGAAAACCACCCTTAGATTTTAAATATCGTCAAAAGATTTCTTAGAGCGCCTCTAAAGGGCCAACTGAACATACCTACCAAATTTGAACGTTTTTGGTCTGGTAGATTTTCAGTTCTGCGTTGAGTGAGTGAGTGAGTGAGTGAATCAGTCAGTCAGTCAGTGAGTGCCATTTCGCTTTTTTATATAGATAAATCAGCTGACAAGTGATTACACAGATGTGTGGAGAAGCCAGTCTATTGCTGTATTTCCATAAGGTCTATAGTTTCAATCAGGTACTTGTGGATGAGAATACTGAGTGAGGTCTACTGTTCACAGAACTCCTAGTTCATTCATATACTTAGTCATGAAAAATTATTACGCTTATATTTGAACAAAACCAAAAATTATTAAACGAAAATCCAAATTAAATGCTGTAATTATAATTATAATAATAATTGAATTATAGTGATAATTATTATTAATTCATTAGTATTTTAATAATTACAATATCTCAGTAATCCACATCTGTAAAAAATCATTATTCTGCTTTTCAAGGCTTGAATCTGATAGAACAAAGAAATGATTTGTTTTTTCTTAAATAAATATTTTGATCGATTTCTCCTTTGTCTCGAAACTGATCTAAGCTTAAATCAAGCTTAACAAGCGTCTTATTTACGCCTAATTTCACGAATATCAACACTTTTGATTGATGTTAAGTCATTAAAATGTAAACAAATCAAAGAAAATGATTTTTTTCGAGGTTTTAAAACTGCAGACTAAAAACCGCAAAAAAATCGCTTCCTAAATTTCAAGGTTATACTGTCATCTCCCAGTAATTAGCTTGTTCTTCCTCATTTATTTTCTCATTTTTCTCTTTCAAATTAGATTTTTCCATTTCCTGTTTCTTCTTCTTCTTCTCTTTCTCCTCCTCGTACTCCTCCTTCTCTTTCTTCTTCTTCTTTTTCTTCTTCTTCTTCTTCTTCTTCTTCTTTCTTCTTCTTCTTTCTTCTTCTTCTTCTTCTCTTCTTCTCTTTCTTCTCTTCTTCTTTTCTTCTTCTTTTTCTTCCTCTTTTTATTTTTCTTCTTCTTCTTCTTTTTCTTCTTCTTCTTCTTCTTCTTCTTCGTCTTCTTCTCATTCTAATTCTCCTTCTGCTTCTTCTTCCTCTTCTTCTCCTCCTTCTTCATCACCTACTCCTTCTTACTCTTCTTTTTCTCTTCTCCTCCATCTTTATTCTTTCTCCTCTCCTCTATCACCTTTGTCTTATTCTTTTCCTTCTTCCTATTCTCCTTCTTCTCCTCCTCCTCATCCTCATCCTCCTCCTTCTCCTCCTTCTTTATCTCTACCGTGTTCTTCTTTTTATTATCCTCCACTTTCTTCTTCCTCCATTTTTCATCTTCTCCTCCCTCTCTATTTTGGTAGAGAGTTAGTGGGGAGGATATTTTTAATATTCTTCCCAAAGAATGGACATTGATATGTCCAAAGCTCCGCCAATTTATGTAGATGCATAACAATATGATTATTTCTATAGTTATTATATTACAATTGCTTTTTCATATCATATACAGTTCAATAGTTATTTTCTTAGTCTATATTATGTAAATTCATCTATAACTTTGCTGTATTGTAAGCTATTGTATATAAGTGTATACGCCAGTATATATTGTAATCTACATAAATAAAGTACTCAATCAATCAATCAATCTATTCTTCTCTTCCTCCTTCTCCTTCTTCTTTTCCTTCTTTTACATCTCTTCTTCTTCTTTTTCCTTTTCTCCTTCTTCTAATTCTTCTTCTTACTTTTCTCATCCACACATTTGCGGTACTCAAAGGAATTTCAGAACACATCCAAGAATTCTGCACAGCATACTTCCTGAATGACAGCTTCACAAGTGCCAAATACCTCAGTGTGACTCAAATAAATTTTCAAAATAAGTAGAATCAGTTATTTTGTGATTTGTGACTAATCTGTGATTAGTGATCAATCACCCACTCAATTTCTCTCTGTTGCTATATCCAACTGATCCAATTATGTTTAAATAAATATTGACATTCCACATGTGTCAAATACCTCCTTGTGGCTCAATGTAACACAATTTGAAATTTGAAATTTGAAATTTATTTGCCAAAAAATTCATGCATTACAAAAATTTGAAATAGACAAGTCTAACAAAAACACAATATCTTAAACTAAGAAATAACATAGAATAGAACTTGACTAATCATGAAACCTAAGATAAAAGTCGAATTATTTAGGCGCCACCAGCAAAAGAAAAAACATCTTGCCCGCTGGTGGGAGTATTAGTATAAATATAAAAAACAAAAACTTGAAAAAATAGATGAACTAAAAAGAATAAACGGGTAAATACATAGATAGCTCAAAACAAAATTGAATGAGAAACAAAATTAATAAGAAAAAAAGACAAATCAAATGACACTACCACCATTCCGCTCCCAGTGAAAAAAATAACCTCTTCATAATCCAAGTATCAATCATTCTATCTTGGACTTTCAATTCAAAATCAAATGGTAAAGTATTTTAAATCTATTTATATTTATTCTGTTTTCAACCGTCAAAATTTAAAAAGCTTAGTTTTCGTTGTTTTTGAGTGAAAATTGACTAAATTTCAGTAAAGTGAAATCATAACCCTATTTTGGACTTTAAAAATGTTATCTAAATTTGGGAGAGAAATAGTAGAAGGAGTATCCTTAGTTTTTCTCTCCCAATCAGTGTTCTTTGTAAAAATATAAACGAATGAATAATAAATGAATAAATCTAGTGCTCATATACATGATCTGTCTTCTTAGAAAACTGAACTTTGAATCGTGGATAATATATTCATAGATGTGTCAGGTCTTAAGTTATAAAACAGTTTATCAGCTCTGATAATGTATCTTTGTTTTTCACAATACATTTGAGAAGTCTTTTGAAATAAAGTTGCCTTATGTCATTGATTTACAAAAATAAATAGTAGATAGTAAATAATTTACAACTGAATTTACAAATAAGTAGAGTTAGTTAGTTTCGTCCCTTACAGAAATCTGAGTGATATGAAATCCAATTAATTCTCAGTTATTCTTTCTCCTCTCCTCTATCACCTTTGTCTTATTCTTTTCCTTCTTCCTATTCTCCTTCTTCTCCTCCTCCTAATCTCATCCTCCTCCGTCTCCTCCTTCTTTATCTCTACCGTGTTCTTCTTTTTATTATCCTCCACTTTCTTCTTCCTCCATTTTTCATCTTCTCCTCCCTCTCTATTTTGGTAGAGAGTTAGTGGGGAGGATATTTTTAATATTCTTCCCAAGAATGGACATTGATATGTCCAAAGCTCCGCCAATTTATGTAGATGCATAACAATATGATTATATCTATAGTTATTATATTCCAATTGCTTTTTCATATCATATACAGTTCAATAGTTATTTTCTTAGTCTTATTATGTAAATTCATCTATACCTTTGCGGATTGTAAGCTATTGTATATAAGTGTATACGCCAGTATAATTGATCTACATAAATAAGTACTCAATCAATCAATCAATCTATTCTTCTCTTCCTCCTTCTCCTTCTTCTTTTCCTTCTTTTACATCTCTTCTTCTTCTTTTTCCTTTTCTCCTTCTTCTAATTCTTCTTCTTACTTTTCTCATCCACACATTTGCGGTACTCAAAGGAATTTCAGAACACAGCCAAGAATTCTCCACAACATACTTCCTGAATG
The DNA here is from genome assembly GCF_014356525.2 of Nilaparvata lugens. Classification (NCBI taxonomy): domain Eukaryota; kingdom Metazoa; phylum Arthropoda; class Insecta; order Hemiptera; family Delphacidae; genus Nilaparvata; species Nilaparvata lugens. Next base: position 10,691,006 of record NC_052517.1, on the reverse strand, counting down.
ACAGCTTCACAAGTGCCAAATACCTCAGTGTGACTCAAATAAATTTTCAAAATAAGTAGAATCAGTTATTTTGTGATTTGTGACTAATCTGTGATTAGTGATCAATCACCCACTCAATTTCTCTCTGTTGCTATATCCAACTGATCCAATTATGTTTAAATAAATATTGACATTCCACATGTGTCAAATACCTCCTTGTGGCTCAATGTAACACAAATTTGAAATTTGAAATTTGAAATTTATTTGCCAAAAAATTCATGCATTACAAAAATTTGAAATAGACAAGTCTAACAAAAACACAATATCTTAAACTAAGAAATAACATAGAATAGAACTTGACTAATCATGAAAACCTAAGATAAAAGTCGAATTATTTAGGCGCCACCAGCAAAAGAAAAAACATCTTGCCCGCTGGTGGGAGTATTAGTATAAATAAATAAAAAAACAAAAACTTGAAAAAATAGATGAACTAAAAAGAATAAACGGGTAAATACATAGATAGCTCAAAAACAAAATTGAATGAGAAACAAAATTAAATAGAAAAAAAGACAAATCAAATTGACACTACCACCATCCGCTCCCAGTGAAAAAAATAACCTCTTCATAATCCAAGTATCAATCATTCTATCTTGGACTTTCAATTCAAAATCAAATGGTAAAGTATTATAAATCTATTTATTTTATTCTGTTTTCAACCGTCAAAATTTAAAAAGCTTAGTTTTCGTTGTTTTTGAGTGAAATTGTTCATAATCCAAGTATCAATCATTCTATCTTGGACTTTCAATTCAAAATCAAATGGTAAAGTATTTATAAATCTATTTATATTTTATTCTGTTTTCAACCGTCAAAATTTAAAAAGCTTAGTTTTCGTTGTTTTTGAGTGAAAATGGACTAAATTTCAGTAAAGTGAAATCATAACCCTATTTTGGACTTTAAAAATGTTATCTAAATTTGGGAGAGAAATAGTACAAGGAGTATCCTTAGTTTTTCTCTCCCAATCAGTGTTTCTTTGTAAAAAATATAAACGAATGAATGAATAAATGAATAAATCTAGTGCTCATATACATGATCTGTCTTCTTAGAAAACTGAACTTTGAATCGTGGATAATATATTTCATAGATGTGTCAGGTCTTAAGTTATAAAACAGTTTATCAGCTCTGATAAATGTATCTTTGTTTTTCACAATACATTTGAGAAGTCTTTTGAAATAAAGTTGCCTTATTGTCATTGAATTTACAAAAATAAATAAGTAGATAGTAAATAATTTACAACTGAATTTACAAAATAAGTAGAGTTAGTTATTTCGTCCCTTACAGAAATCTGAGTGATATGGAATCCAATTAAATTCTCAGTTAGTCATTCTCTTTCTCTTTTCCTGGTCGTGTGTTGATGGGATGGATATTATTTTATATCCTTTTCAGACAATTATTGACAATATTGTTGAAACACCGTCGATTTATAAAGTTACATCACAATATTATACTATAGTTATTCTAATTGCATTCAATCTTTATTCTCATTAATTAATTTTTTATACTTTGTAGAATTCGTTGAATATGTTCAAATAAGCATTAAATGACGGTAATGCTTATTTGAACATATTCAACGAATTCTACAAAGTATAAAAAATTAATTAATGAGAATAAAGATTGAATGCAATTAGAATAACTATAGTATAATATTGTGATGTAACTTTATAAATCGACGGTGTTTCAACAATATTGTCAATAATTGTCTGAAAAGGATATAAAATAATATCCATCCCATCAACACACGACCAGGAAAAGAGAAAGAGAATGACTAACTGAGAATTTAATTGGATTCCATATCACTCAGATTTCTGTAAGGGACGAAATAACTAACTCTACTTATTTTGTAAATTCAGTTGTAAATTATTTACTATCTACTTATTTATTTTTGTAAATTCAATGACAATAAGGCAACTTTATTTCAAAAGACTTCTCAAATGTATTGTGAAAAACAAAGATACATTTATCAGAGCTGATAAACTGTTTTATAACTTAAGACCTGACACATCTATGAAATATATTATCCACGATTCAAAGTTCAGTTTTCTAAGAAGACAGATCATGTATATGAGCACTAGATTTATTCATTTATTCATTCATTCGTTTATATTTTTTACAAAGAAACACTGATTGGGAGAGAAAAACTAAGGATACTCCTTCTACTATTTCTCTCCCAAATTTAGATAACATTTTTAAAGTCCAAAATAGGGTTATGATTTCACTTTACTGAAATTTAGTCCATTTTCACTCAAAAACAACGAAAACTAAGCTTTTTAAATTTTGACGGTTGAAAACAGAATAAAATATAAATAGATTTATAAATATTTTACCATTTGATTTTGAATTAAAAGTCCAAGATAGAATGATTGATACTTGGATTATGAAGAGGTTATTTTTTTCACTGGGAGCGGAATGGTGGTAGTGTCAATTTGATTTGTCTTTTTTTCTTATTTAATTTTGTTTCTCATTCAATTTTGTTTTTGAGCTATCTATGTATTTACCCGTTTATTCTTTTTAGTTCATCTATTTTTTCAAGTTTTTGTTTTTTTATTTATTTATACTAATACTCCCACCAGCGGGCAAGATGTTTTTTCTTTTGCTGGTGGCGCCTAAAAAATTCGACTTTTATCTTAGGTTTTCATGATTAGTCAAGTTCTATTCTATGTTATTTCTTAGTTTAAGATATTGTGTTTTTGTTGGACTTGTCTATTTCAAATTTTTGTAATGCATGGATTTTTCGGCAAATAAATTTCAAATTTGTGTTACATTGAGCCACAAGGAGGTATTTGACACATGTGGAATGTCAATATTTATTTAAACATAATTGGATCAGTAGTATAGGTAGATAAGAGATTGATTGATTGATTGAATGATTGAGTACTTTATTTATGCCAGTATATATTGTAATCTACATAAATAAAGTACTCAATCAATCAATCAATCTCTTATCTACCTATACTACTACACCTACTAAACCTATACCTATACTATACCTACCTTTGATCTTATCTACCTATATAATTTTTTTACTTTATCAATTTTCTGTTTTTTTTTCTCTTAAATATTCATATTAATTGAAACTTTTACAATAATTCCACTAATAAATAAATCCTCAGTGTAATTAATGAAATTAACGTTTTGGTAGAGAGTTAGTGTGAAGGATGTATTGAATATTGTTTCCGAAGAATGGACATTGATATGTCCAAAGCTCCGCCAATTTATGTACATGCATTACAATATTATCTATAGTTATTATATTACAAATTGCTTTTTTGCATATCATATACAGCTCAATAATTATTTTCTTAGTTTATATTTTGTAAATTCATCTATAATTTTGCTGTATTGTCAGCTATTGTAAATAAGTGTATAAGCCAGTATATATTGTAATCTACATAAATAAAGTAGTCAATCAATCAATCAATCTCTTGTTATAATCTTGATTTTGTTATTAATAGTATTATTTGTATGAAATGTAAAGGGGTTGTGTGGCAGAGAGGACCTGGAGTCCTAACTCCGCCCTCAATAAAGGCAATCAATCAATCTCTCACTCTCTCTCTCTCACTCTCTTTTGGTAGAGAGTTAGTGGGAAGGATACTTTGAATATTCTTTCCGAAGAATGGACATTGATATGTCCAAATCTCCGCCAATTTATGTAGATGCATAACAATATAATTATCTATAGTTATTATATTACAGATTGCTTTTTTGCATATCATATACAGCTCAATAATTATTTTCTTAGTTTATATTTTGTAAATTCATCTATAATTTTGCTGTATTGTAAGCTATTGTATATAAGTTTATAAGCCAGTATATATTCTAATCTACATAAATGAAGTACTCAATCAATCAATCAATCTCTCTCTCTCTCTTTGTCCTTCTGAATAAGTTGGCTATTCTTGGTTTCAGTCACAACTCGTTAGTTTGGTTTAAATCCTATCTATTAGGTAGGAAACAATGTGTATCTGTCGGTGACAATAAGTCAACTTGGAAAAACGTTATGCATGGAGTACCACAAGGTTCAATTTTAGGCCCTCTCCTCTTCACTTTGTATGCTAATGACCTTTCTTCCATTATCAAATTCTCCAGTTTCCATACTTATGCAGACGACCTTCAAATCTATTTAAGCTGTCCCATAACAAAAATTAATGAAACAGTTGGAATAATGAATCAGGATATCAATTCGATAGTGGAATGGACAAAGAAAAATGGCCTTAAGCTTAATCCCATCAAAACACAACCCATTATAATTGGATATTCTCGTCTTATAAACAATATTGACCTTGAATCGATTCACAAAATTAGTGTAGACGGTAATGACATTCCTTACTGTAGCTCAGTTAAAAATTTAGGCATTATTATGAATAATACTCTTGACTGGTCAGAACAAGTGAACAAAACTTGTAAAAAGGTATTCTCAGCCATGCATGCATTGAAGAAAATGCACGATATCCTCCCTAGAAACATTAAATTATTATTGGTTCAATCTCTCATCTTCCCACATTTAATGTATTGTAATTCTGTTCTTAACGATATGCAAGTCACTCTGAATGATAAACTACAGCGTTGCCAAAATTATTGTCTACGTTTCGTCTACTCTCTCCAACGCCATGATCATATCACCCCAGCCCACATTGCTAGTTCAACATTAAAGCTTCCCGATCAGAGGCTTTTTCGAATAGTCAAGCTTGTTAGAGATATCTTGATATACGGTAATCCGAACTATTTTAAAGATGATTTCAAATTTGTCTCTGAAGGTAGGAGGATAGATGCTTCACATACTAGAACCGGAGAAAGTACTTTAAGGATACCCAATCATCGAACTACTATTTTCACAAAATCCTTCTTAGTCAGTGCCTGTCGTGCATGGAATGCACTCCCTGTTTCTATCAGGTCCATCGAGAGCCGAGCGAGCTTCATCCTAACATCTTTTGGAACAAATGACTGAAACTGTCCGGCCCTAGAACGATCACATGACATCCATCCCCCACCCATCCCACAAATACAAACCTTTAAACCATGTTATAGAACGAATTGTATATATATATATATATATAAACTCATGTTATTTCAATTATCCACTGCATAATGCTGTATATTACTGAAAGTTGATAACCCTGATCTACTTTCAGCCTACTTCATTTATTAATCAATTATTTGATCTTATCTACCTATATAATTATTTTACTCTATCAATTTCTGTTTTTTTTTTGTCTTTAATATTCATATTGATTAAAACTTTTACAATATTTCCATTAATAAATAAATCCTTAGTTTAAATAACGAAATTAACGTTTTGGTAGAGAGTTAATGGGGAGGATATTTTTAATATTCTTTCCGAAGAATGGACATTGATATGTCCAAAGCTCCGCCAATTTATGTAGATGCATAACAATATGATTATTATCTATAGTTATTATATTACAAACTGCTTTTTCATATCGTATACAGTTCAATAATTATTTTCTTAGTCTATATTATGTAAATTCATCTATAATTTTGCTGTATTGTAAGCTATTGTATATAAGTGTATAAGCCAGTATATATTGTAATCTACATAAATAAAGTACTCAATCAATCAATCAATCTTGTTATAATCTTGATTTTGTTATTAATAGTATTATTTGTATGAAATGTAAAGGGGTTGTGTGGCAGAGAGGACCTGGAGTCCTAACTCCGCCCTCAATAAAGGCAATCAATCAATCTCTCACTCTCTCTCTCTCACTCTCTTTTGGTAGAGAGTTAATGGGGAGGATATTTTTAATATTCTTTCCGAAGAATGGACATTGATATGTCCAAATCTCCGCCAATTTATGTAGATGCATAACAATATAATTATCTATAGTTATTATATTACAGATTGCTTTTTTGCATATCATATACAGCTCAATAATTATTTTCTTAGTTTATATTTTGTAAATTCATCTATAATTTTGCTGTATTGTAAGCTATTGTATATAAGTTTATAAGCCAGTATATATTGTAATCTACATAAATAAAGTACTCAATCAATCAATCAATCAATCTCTCTCAAACGGGTCCATCTATAAATAGATTCGCCTACTAAGAAAATTAGACGCAATAACCTAAATGTGTGAGGTATATAATATTATTAATTGGTATCTGAAAGCATAGATATACAAGTTGTAATAATTTGTGACAAGCTTTTTTGATAAGAGGTGGGCAGATAACAGATAATGTTCGAGTGAGTCTCACTTCTAACTGTCAGCATTAATATAGTGAATAGATCTATGCTTCCCATATAAGTAATGCTGACAATTTGAAAGTGAATCTGAATGAGAGAATATATTGTTTGTTTGTTGAGTGCTTAATTAGTGCTTAATTGATTCCAAGCGAGCTTCCGCGTTGTAAAGAGAATTAAGTAGGTGGAGGGGTGAATGAGAAGAAGAAGAAGAAGAAGAAGAAGAGAAGAAGAAGAAGAAGAAGAAGAAGAAGAAGAAGAAGAAGAAGAAGAAGAAGAAGAAGAAGAAGAAGAAGAAGAGAAGAAGGAAGAAGAAGAAGAGGAAGAAGAAGAAGAAGAAGAAGAAGAAGAAGAAGAAGAAGAAATAGAATGAGGAAACTTATCAGCTACATCATGAATAAGACAACCGGTAAAATTAACCCACCTATTAGAATCTAGCAGACAAACTGAATCATTCACTGTTTGAAAACGTATTTCACGCCGTGATTCATAATATCATTTCAACATTCACTACTTTATTCCTGAAAGCATCATCTTATATTACATCATAACGTTATTTACAACATATAGCCTACTAGAATAATCTAGCTATATAGAGGTCCACTTTAAACTGTGCATTGTTGAAAGTAGAAGCTTTATTTTTTTAATTTATTCATTTAAAAATATAATTTCAATAAAAACAGTATTCCATCTTTTTAATCCCTCTAGCTATTACCTATTTGAGTGATATTAAAAAAATACATTTCAATTTATTAGGCTCCAATACATAAACAAATATGAATAATAATATATTCAATGAATATTATTAACAAAGTAAAATTCAAAATTCATGAATAATAGTAACTTATAACATGCTTATAATATAAAACCTCATCAAATGATTCCATATCTGACTATACCATTGTAATCTTGAAAAACAGTATACGTATATATTTTTATCCCTCTAGCTATTATCCTATTATATTAAGCGAGCAATTTCTGTATTTATGTATCTGGTTATTTATGTTTAACGGATCTCAAAAACGGCTCTAACGATTTTCACGAAATTTGGAACTTAGTAGGTTTATGATAATATAAAGATTCGATTGCACTTCTAGGTCTCATATTTGAGAAAACTCGCTGAACGACATTTGGGGCTGTTTGCACAGTGAAAGCTTAAACTGAATTCAATCAGCTGTTGGCTTAAACTCAAAATGAATCACATGATACTTGATATAGATTTAATCCAGATGAAATTTAGTTTAAACTGGCACTGTGGACTGTGCAAACGGCACTAAAAGGATAATTCATCCTTGGCTAAAACAGCTGTGGATAGTAAAAAAGTGAGCATGTGAAAAATCAAAATATCACATCCCCGAAATTCATAAGATGACGTATAGCCAGCTGTGAAATATAAACACGATCATTTTAGAGAATTGTGTTCTGTTTATCAATAAACTAGCCGTCAGGCTCGCTTCGCTCGCCATATCCGTCTAGCAAAGGGGGCTCCGCCCCCCTGAACAAGAAGAATAACAAGAAGAAGAAGAGAAAGAAGAGGGAGAAGAAGAAGAAGGAAGAAGAACAAGAAGAAGTAGGAGAAGAGGAAGAAGAACAAGAAGAAGAAGGAGAAGAAGAAGAAAACAAGAAGAAGTAGAAGAAGAAGAATCTTTAACTGACAGCGACGGTGAAGAAGAAGAAGAAAAAAGTGAAACATAAAAAAGCAGTACCTGATTTATGGTTGGTTGTAAACTTGTGCTATGCAAATAACATTCCCTGGTTTCTAGAAATGTCTCCAATCTCCAATAGGCTATAATGTTTCAACATGGTGTTGCAGTTGCAGTAATGCTATGCTATCAGGGGTCACAGAACGTCATTGACATTTCTCAGCAATTTGTGAAGAAATTTTGAAAAAAAATTGTAAAAGAAATCCAACAAGTATTGTGCAATAGGCCCACTGGTGGAATTTGTTGCAAAATTTAAAATAATCCTGAGGTTTGGTTGAAAAAAAATTCAATTTCATCTCAGAGGTATAGTGAAGTTCCCGTTATAATGGCAGTGTTTGATTAGCAATGGTATTGCTATCCTTGTCTATTTTTTATTTATTTTATTCGATTGATTCTTTATTAATTTATGGATAAGTACAATGATAGAGAGAGAAAAAATAAGTTAACCTTGTGCTATTCCTCTCCCAAATTTAGATAAGGTTACACATAGTCCGAAATAGGTTAAGTCTTGTAGTTCTTCACTTCACAAAATTTTAATTCCTTAATTTTATTGTTAAAATATTTTAAAGTTTTCAATAATAAAGGCTACTACAAGTTTTTATATGTTTTTTATCAATAATATTTCTACAATCTTCTCACTAATAACTTATCAGACTAACTAAATATGAAACTAATAACTGATTAACTAAATATCTTGTAATTCGAATAAATAAATAAATAAACTTTATCGACATTCTTCACAGAACAAAAGCCTCTCACGCGGTAAAAATAGTGCCAAATTGAAATTTTTATCTACATACAATATTTTTGTTTGTTATAACACTTCTTATTTGAATACTTTTCATTAAAAGATAGCTAAGTAACCAATGGTTATCAAGTATTAATTATCAATAAACGAAAATCCCAATTAAATGCTGTGAATCACCCCGAAAACTTCTACTACTGCAAATATTGACAACAGGGTGATTCACAGCATTTAATTGGGATTTGGTCTAAAGCATGATTTTCAATTGAAATAAATTTGATTATATTCAATTTAATTGGGATTTTCGTTCAATAGTAATTGACCGAGCGAAGTGAGGTCTAAGATAAGGTCAACGGTTTGGCATTTCTCTTAATGTTTATATGTTTATATATGTTGCGCATTTACGGCGAAACGCGGTGATAGATTTTCATGAAATTTGACAGGTATGTTTCTTTTTTAATTGCGCGTCGACGTATATACAAGGTTTTTGGAAATTTTGCATTTCAATGATGATATAAAATGGAAAAAGGAGCCTCCTTCATACGCCAATATTGGAATAAAAATCAGACTATAGAAATTATCCATCATAAATCAGCTGACTTGTGATTACTCAGATTTGTGGAGAAGCCAGTCTATTGCTGTATTTCCATAAGGTCTATAATATAGTTTCAGTCAGGTACTTGTGGATGAGAATACTGCGTGAGGTCTACTGTTCACAGAACTACTAGCTATTAATAATAATTAGCATTTGACCAAATTCTATCTCCAATTTATTTCCATCTGTAACTAAGTACACCGGTACTCTCTCTGTGAGCCGGCTATATTTCCATACAGTCCCCAGTAGACAAGTCTTTCTTTAGGAGTAGTGACTACTTTCTCCGAGAGAATCCAGTCCTTCAAACTTGTATACATATGTATATGTATATATATACATATATGTACTTGTTTATGTATGAGACTTCTGCTGCTTTGAATATTCAAAGTATACGCATTCCTAAGATGAGCGCTAAACACGTGTGAGATTCATCTTATAAAGTCAGCACTTGTTTAACATTGGTGTTGCTATCCTTGTCTGTCATTAGACAAAGCAGATATCTCCATCCTTTTCCAACTCCACACCGTTGCCAAATTGTTCGTAGACTATGTAGAAGTCCAATGGACAACCATAATCTATACTATAATTGGCCGAGCGAAGTGAGGTCTAAGATTCAAGTCGACGGTTTGGCGTTTCTATTTATGTTTAAATGTTTATATGTTGCGTACGGCGAAACACCGTAATAGAATTTTATGAAATTTGACAGGTATGTTCCTTTTTAAATATTGCGCGTCGACGTATACACAAGGTTTTTGGAAATTTTGCATTTCAATGATGATATAAAATGGAAAAAGGAGCCTCCTTCATACGCCAATATTGGAATAAAAATCAGACTATAGAAATTATCCATCATAATCAGCTGACTTGTGATTACTCAGATTTGTGGAGAAGCCAGTCTATTGCTGTATTTCCATAAGGTCTATAATATAGTTTCAGTCAGGTACTTGTGGATGAGAATACTGCGTGAGGTCTACTGTTCACAGAACTACTAGCTATTAATAATAATTAGCATTTGACCAAATTCTATCTCCAATTTATTTCCATCTGTAACTAAGTACACCGGTACTCTCTCTGTGAGCCGGCTATATTTCCATACAGTCCCCAGTAGACAAGTCTTTCTTTAGGAGTAGTGACTACTTTCTCCGAGAGAATCCAGTCCTTCAAACTTGTATACATATGTATATATATATATATATATATATATATATATACATATATGTACTTGTTTATGTATGAGACTTCTGCTGCTTTGAATATTCAAAGTATACGCATTCCTAAGATGAGCGCTAAACACGTGTGAGATTCATCTTATAAAGTCAGCACTTGTTTAACATTGGTGTTGCTATCCTTGTCTGTCATTAGACAAAGCAGATATCTCCATCCTTTTCCAACTCCACACCGTTGCCAAATTGTTCGTAGACTATGTAGAAGTCCAATGGACAACCATAATCTATACTATAATTGGCCGAGCGAAGTGAGGTCTAAGATTCAAGTCGACGGTTTGGCGTTTCTATTTATGTTTAAATGTTTATATGTTGCGTACGGCGAAACACCGTAATAGAATTTTATGAAATTTGACAGGTATGTTCCTTTTTAAATATTGCGCGTCGACGTATACACAAGGTTTTTGGAAATTTTGCATTTCAAGGATAATATAGAAGAAAAAAGGAGCTTCCTTGATACGCCAATATTAGAGTAAAAATCAGACTATAAAATTATTCATAAATCATAAATCAGCTGTCGAGTGGATTATAAATTGCATGCACATGCAAATCAATATCTCAATGTCACTTTGTAACAAAGAATCAGCTGCTGTGTAGATTATTATGTATTAATTGCATGTCTCATTGAATGCAATTTTTATGCATCATTGAATGAACTATTGATTGCATGCAATTAATAACTAAAATAACATAGTATTGTCTCTCGACCTTTCTCTGATTTGAATTCGGGATGTCCTGTTGCCAGTATGTCTTGAAGGAGATTAGCTTTTGATGTTAGCATTTTTGATACACCAACCCCAACAGCCATTGGCCGTTTTCACACCGATATCTCGCACACACGACACACATACATACATTTATAATTATCAATTATCGAAAATCCTAAATAAATGCTGCAAATCACCCCGAAGACCTCTGCTACTGCAGGCATTGACAATAAGGTTAACAGCTAGATGGAAATTCGATGAGAACTAATATCCAAAAATTAACCAAAAATGTTTACCCTGTTGTCAATGTCTGCAGTAGCAGAGGTCTTCGGGGTGATTTGCAGCATTTATTTAGGATTTTCGTTAATTGATAATTATATATTAATGAGCATTTGAATAAATGCATTCTCTATCATTTAATTCCATACAGGATTTACTCTGATGGACAGTGTAAGAGGAGGCTGCGGTTATAACTGCGAGAGGTCTACTGTTCACAGAACTACTAGTAAAGAACTGGCTTATACAAGTACGGGATCGGGAATTCACGAAAGACAAAAGTTTTCAGTTTGTAAAGTTTTTAATGAGATTCTTGTGGAGCATGAGTTAGGCCCACCTGCTAGTCCGCAATAAAATAAAATCTTGAAAAGATATTTTTCTTTGGGAATAAAATATATTCGAGATATTAGATCAGATATATAGGAATAACTTTAATCACGGTTATGTACTACAGAAGGCAGTGGAAACGAAAAGGTGGCAACAATGCGGTCCTATCTTTTTCACTGATTTCATAGCCAGATCTCACTTTAGTCAGATAAATAGGTTCTTACTTGATCCATAGTCTACTGTGTTATTACTTGAAATTATTAAACACAATATACAGGGTGATTCATAATTATGGTAAAATAATTTGAAACGTGATAGTAGAGGTAAAAATAAGTAAAAAAGTTCCTATAAACATATATCCATTAACGCTTCATTAGCAAGCTATACAGAGTGAAAGATTTCGCCCGGAATTCAGTTCCTCTGGTGAAATACACCGATGCTGAATTGTTTGGGGACTAGTTTTTGAAAAACTTATGGTGGATTCATATGGAAAAATGTCTGCAAAATTGAATAAAACTAGTCCGGAAGCTGTAGTGTTAGTAGTTTTTGAGAAAAAAGTTGAAATATGCAAAACATCTAAGTAGAAAAACACAGACTTCTAAGTTTGATGCCCAATAACTTTCTTTAATGACCAGTAAACGAATAATTTTCTGCAATAAAAATTGTAGAGAATTTAATTCTGGAAAGAATCATGTAAGCTGTGTAAACTCAATTTGAATGAAAGTTCAATAAAATGTATTCTTATGTAGTAGACTAAAATTAAATGCTGTAAATCACCCCGAAGAATTCTGCTACTGCAAATATTGACAACAGGGTAAACAAATAGATGGAAATTCGGTGAGCGCTACTATTCAAAACTTATTTGTCAGTCCAGCTTTGTATAAAATGAACGCTGCTATCCAGAGATTGTCAGTTTGGTGTAAGGGTAAGCATTCCTGACCGACAATTAGGAGGTACTGGGTTCGATTCCCGAGCTGACAAATAATTTTTGAATAGTATCTCTCATTCTTACTATAGTCAAAGTTACTCAAGATATTCAAAGTTTTATAATTTTTAAAGTTATCAGAGATAATTTCAACTTATCTTTTATCTTCTCCTCAATTTTACCCTATCATTAGTTCCACAACATAACAAATATTATACGAAAATGTAACCATGCAAAATCTTACATGTTTTATCCTCAAATACCTACTTAGAGAAAGTGCATGTATTATTATGCATGTAATTATCTATTCCAGCTGTGTAAAATACATGATAATGAAAGTGATCTACAAGGTCGTCAAGGTTAAAGTTAAGGTCAAGGATCAAAAATGACCTTAAGGTCATTAAGGCTTGTAGAGAGATGTACCTCAGGCTTGGGCTTGTCTGATACGAGGTCTGTTTGAAAAGTAGAAAGAGTTGGCTTGCAATCTTGTTTCATTAATTCAGTTGGTTATATCTACTGAGTACTGATTATCGCATTTTTTTGTCTTCTTTCATTTATTCTTCTTCTCCATCTTCTTCCCCTTCTTTTTGTTATCATCTTCCAATTTTTTATTTTTCATTTCCACTTTATTTCCCAATTCTTAAAACCTCAACTCAGCTTCTCATTTTCCTCCCACCAATTTTTCCTATTTCCTCTTCTTTTCCCTCTTCCTCCTCATCCTCCACCTTCTCCCACTCCTCCTTCTCCGCCTCTTCCTCTTTCTCATCTTTCTCTTTGTCCTTCTTCTCCTTCTCCCTTCTCCTCCTCATTATCATCGTCCTCTTCTCTCCTCTTCTTCTTCCATGTTATTCTCCATTTCCATAAATTCTTCTTCTCCTTTGACTCTGGCTTCTTGATTTTCTCCTTCTTCTTCTCCGTTTTCTCTCTCTTCTTCTTGTCCTTTTCCTCTCTCTTTTCCTTCTTTCCTTCTCTCTTTTTCTTTCTATGATCTCTATTGGTCTGCTTCATAATCCCAGCTTCTCCTTGTTCCTATACATATTTTTCTCTGTCCTCTTCTTCTCATTTCTCATGCTTCTTCATCTTCTTCTTGTTCTTATTTTTTCCGAAAAACGTGACATTTTTCCAAAAAACTTGTTATTTTTTCCAAAAAACGTGATATTTTTTTTCAAAAAACTTTTTTCTTCTTCTTTTGCTTCATACTATATTTCTCTCTTTCTCTCTCTCCGTCTTTTTTCTGTTTTTCCTCATTTTTTCATTTCCTCATTTTTCATTCTTCATCATCTTCCCCTTCTTTTTCTTCATACTGTCTCTTCTGATTTTTCCTTCATCATCTTCTTCCTCTTCTTTTTCTCCATACTGTATTTTTCTATTTCTCTTTCTCCGTCTTTTTCTCTTTTTTATCTCCACTTCCGCAAAAGAAAGCCTTGATATAACCTCAGTTAGTGACAGAAATAACTTTGACATTCAGATAAGTTTGAATGAATCAGTTCCCCTGAAAATAAGCTAATGGCTTTCACAGCTAATAGACCCTCAAATTTCATCTATTCTTTTGTCTAATTATCTTTACCTTTTTAATTTTATTTATCAGTTTCACACACTCTCTATCAAACACTCTTTATTAACTCTATTTACTTTATTTACTCTTATCAACTTTTTGATATTGTTCATCTATAGGAATGTTCAGTCTATGAAGCCAGAATAAATTATGGGAAGGCATTGTTGTCACTTCTCCCTTTTTACACCGCCTTCCATATTACATAGCTGTGATTCAAATTATGATCTGATCTGATCTGATATATGATGAATAATACTATAGTCTGATTGTTACTCTAATATTGGCGTATGAAGGAGGCTCCTTTTTCCTTTCATATTATCCTTGAAATGCAAATTTTCCAAAAACCTTGTATATACGTCGACGCGCTATTAAAAAAGGAACATACCTATCAAATTTCATGAAAATCTATTACCGAGTTTCGCCGTAAATGCGCAACATATAAACATTTAAACATTCAACATTTAAACATTCAAACATTAAGAGAAAAGCCAAACTGTTGACTTGAATCTTAGACCTCACTTCGCTCGGCCAAAAACATAGGCTGAATACTTTGAGTATTTTTCAAATCTCTGGACTTTTTCAAGAAAAATAAAAAATATTCAGCGGTCAGAAGCTTTTTTCTGACGAGTTCCTTCTACCTGAATATTTCTCGGAATGTCTACGTCATTTGGGTCGAAATATCCCTCTCAAGCAACAATAGGGAGAAAGAACAACAAAAGATAAAGAAAGGGAGAAGAAGTCTTTTAGTGGTTAGCTGACAAAAGTAGTAATGGGGAGGAAGAAGAAGAAGAAGAAGAAGAAAAAAATAAGACAGGAGATGATGAGGAGAAGAAGAAGAAGAGGAAGAGGAAGAAGAAGAAAAAGAAGACAGGAGAGGATGAGGAGAAGAAGAAAAATAAGAAGAAGAAGAAGAAGAAGAAGAAGAGGAAGAGGAAGAAGAAAAAGAAGACAGGAGAGGATGAGGAGAAGAAGAAAAATAAGAAGAAGAAGAAGAAGAAGAGGAGTGAAGAAGAAGAAGAAGAAAAAGAAGAAGAGGAAGGATAAGAAAAAGAATACAGTAGAGGATGAGGAGAAGAAGAAGAAAAATAAGAAGAAGAAGAAGGAGGAGAAGAAGAAGAACAACAACAACAAGGAGAGAATGAAGAGAAAAAAGAATGAGGAAGCTAATTTTTAAAAAGAAGTGGGAGAATTAAAGGATATAGAGATACAAACTAGAAGCAGATAAAAGCTTTTAGGGGTTGTTTCCAAAGGATGAGCCGATTGTTAAAAGTGTCAACAGATGTGTAAAACTGATACTTATCTATGCACTTATACTGTAAATTACTATTGTGTTGAATGTTTTTCTAGGTTGAAACTAATTTTTCCAGATTGAAACATGTGTAATTTCTATTATCTTGTCAGGAGGAGTTCCATCTTCTTCTTACATTACTACTAGTAGTTCTGTGAACAGTAGACCTCGCGCAGTTATAAACCACAATCTCCTCTAATACTGTTCTTCAGAGTAAATTCTGTCCTGTCCTGTCGTGTCGGCGAGATATCGGTGTATAAACGACTAATGGCTGTTTGGGTTGTTGTATCGACAATGCTAATAATTTGATGTAAACAGCTATATGCTAATATGATCAAAAGCTTACTGAGTTGAAAGCAGAGAAAAGTCAGGAGAAAATACTATTGTACTTCAAGTTATCAATTGCATGCCTCACTGCATGCAATTAATAGTCCACACAACAGCTGTGTTTTCAATAAGTTACATTGAGATATCAAATTGCATGCGTCATTGCATGTAATTTATAATCCACTCGACAGCTGATTTATGATGAATAATTCTATAGTCTGATTTTTACTCTAATATTGGCGTATGAAGGAGGCTCCTTTTCCTTTTATATTATCCTTGAAATACAAAATTTCCAAAAACCTTGTATATAGGTCGAAGCGAAATTAAAAATGTATCATACCTGTCAAATTTCATGAAAATCTATTGCTGCGTTTCGCCATAAATGCGGAACATAAATATAAACATAAAAACATATAAACATAAATAAAGAGAAATTCAAAACCGTCTACTTAAATCTTAGACCGCACTTTGCTCGGTCACACACCAATTAGTCAAGACAATGGTAGTCACGTTTAGTCACAATACTTCACATAGTTGCTTATGAGGCAACTCACACTGTCAAGTCATTGCAATTAGACATATCTTCATAAGAAACAATTGTGACTAAACATGTCTTGTGTTGTCTTGACTAACTAGAGTGCGCCCAGCCTAAGCTCTCGTTTGTTGGTCTTCTTAAATTATTCGCGATCATTCCTATTTCAACTATTTATTTATTGCATTGTTCTATTTAATCTAATTTTGTCTAATTTGTTTAATTTAAATGGAGTTCTGCCTGAGTTTATCAAGAATTTGGGACCAAAAGCTATAATGTGGCTCTCAAAGTATTTTTCTGAAGTAATGGCTAGAGCTGAGCTCCCCAAATCCTGGAAACAAACAAAGGTCGTAGCAGTATTGAAGCCAGGAAAAGATCAAAGAGACCCAAAAAGCTATAGACCAATAGCCCTGTTGTCAGTTGTGTACAAACTTTTTGAACGAGTCCTACTGACAAGAGTAGGGAGCAGAATGGATGAGTGTTTGCCAGAGGAGCAGGCTGGTTTCAGGGAGGGTAGGAGTTGTGAGGAACAAGTATTGGGGCTCACAACTTACATTGAGCATGGGTTTGAGAGAAACCTCAAATCAGGAGCCGTATTTCTGGACCTTAGTGCAGCATATGACACAGTGTGGAGATCTGGTCTTCTTCTGAAGTTAGCAAGGATCCTGAAATGCAAGGCAACCGTCAATCTCTTTGGAGCTATTTTGAGAGACCGTACATGCAGAGTGTCTCTTTATGGTAAACTCAGCACTATAAGAAGATTACAAAATGGTTTACCTCAAGGATCGGTTCTTTCACCAATTTTGTTCAATGTTTACACTGCAGACCTGCCTGTTACTCAATCACGCAAGTTTATTTATGCCGATGACATTGGGCTTGTTACTCAAGGTCGAAATTTTGATCAGCTCCAAATTGTGTTGAATGAGGACTTAGAGTTAATGGCAGAATACTTCCAGCAGTGGTTCTTGAAGTCAAACCCGTCCAAAACTGTCTCAACAATATTCCATCTCAGTAACCAGCATGCAAAAAAGACAATTGATCTCAGGTTATGTGGCAAAAGAATATCTCATCAGGAAGCTCCCCGTTACCTAGGAGTCAGACTTGATAGATCCCTCACATATCGACAACATCTGCAGGGGTTGAGAGATAAACTGAAGACAAGGCTAAATATCATCAGCAAACTTGCGGGAACAACCTGGGGTTGTGACATGAATGCCCTTCGAACATCAAGTCTTGCACTTCTGTACAGCACAGGGGAGTACTGCTCTTCTGTCTGGGCTCGCAGCAGACATGTTGAGAAAATTGATACAGTTTTCAATGAAACTATGAGGAAAAATTAGCGGGACATTGAGACCAACAGAGACTGAGTGGTTGCCTGTGCTTAGTAACATCATGCCTCCAGATCTCAGAAGGTTGGAGAAGAAGAACAAGTTCATTTCCCAGTTACAACACATTCATGAGGATCTCCCAGTCTCAAGAGATTTGGCTAACCCTCCACCAAGGCGCCTCAAGTCAAGAAGATACTTGAGACTTGACGAGCAAGAGGAAATTAGAAGTGCAAGGGAGTTATGGAGACTGAGATGGTTGCAGGGAGAGG
The DNA here is from genome assembly GCF_014356525.2 of Nilaparvata lugens. Lineage (NCBI taxonomy): Eukaryota > Metazoa > Arthropoda > Insecta > Hemiptera > Delphacidae > Nilaparvata > Nilaparvata lugens. The sequence goes on along the minus strand of NC_052517.1, from coordinate 10,672,971 downwards.
TCAGGAACAAAGGCCTTGTGGATGACCCTAATGACATTGTTCCTGGCACCCAGCTGAGACGTAGAGAGTGGTGTGGCCTTAACCGGTTCAGGACGCAGGTGGGAAGGTGTGCTGAGCTGATGACAGCATGGGGATACACATCTGATCCTCTGTGCCAATGTGGACAAATCCAATCAATGAACCACCTTATATCTGAGTGTCCACAATACTCCTATCATGGAGGGCTGTCGGCCCTCCATGATGCTGGAGAAGATGCGTGTCAGTGGCTCCAGAACGTTCTAAATTCATTCGTATTACTCAAGTGTTTTGTAATCGTATCCAATCAATCCTGACCTTAATAATCAATGCATTATTATCAGATATCATTTAACGAAAATCCTGAATGAATGCTGTAAATCACCCCGAAGACTTCTGCTACTGCAGACATTGACAACAGGGTTAACAGCTAGATGGAAATTCGATGAGAACTACTATCCAAAAATTAGTTGCCAGCCCGGGAATCGAACCCGGTACCTCCCAATTGCCAGTCAGGAATGCTTACCCTTACACCAAACTGACAATCTCTGGATAGCAGCGCTCATTAATAATTTCATTATTATCAAACGAAATTCAAATTAAATGCTGTAAATCACCCCGAAGACTTCAGCTACTGCAAATATTGACAACAGGGCAAACAGCTAGATGGAAAATCGATGAGCGCTACTATTCAAAAATTATTTGTCAGCCCAGGAATCGAACCCGGTACCTCCTAATTGCCGTTCAGGAATGCTCACCCTTACAGCTGTGCAAAACTTTTTACTGGTGATATTTTTCAAAGTTTTTCGATTTGTATATCATAAAGCTATCAAAATGAACAAGTTTTCTCTGCAAGAAATTTTTTTTCCGATCATAACTTTTTGAGATATGAGCGACCAAAGTTTAAATTTTTGAAACAGAACATTTCAAATTCGGTAGGAGTTAAGTTCAGGAGATTCAGAGGATAAATTCTTCTGGTATTGTTGATCTAGTAGAACAAAACTTTTCTGAAAATATAGATTTTCGAGAAAGTTATTCAATTTACCAAAAATAACTCAATTGAAAGTTAAGAGCCTAGAAAATGTATCATGAAAGAGGAAATTATAATTTATTCATAGTTTTATACAGAACAGTTCTATTTAATCACAGAGGATTGTGATTAATACCCAGTGGAATGCAAAAATCCCTTGCAATAGTTTAACATCTGAGTCATAATTTTGTCTCACTACCACACAGGCACTCGCATTTCCGTTATCGACAAACGAAAAAATTTTCATCTATTTTTTTCCAATGATGAATAATTATTATCCTTTTAATGTCCTTCATCGAGTTTTCCCAGGGATAGACCATGTGCAATCGAATTCCTATATCAAGAACCTCCTATATTGTTAAAATCGTTAAAGCCGTTTGCGAGGTCAGTTGGACATAAATACATACCCATATACCCATGTATCCAAATAAATATATAAATTTATACAGAAATTGCTTGCTTGATATAAAAGTATAGAAGATAATACTCTTTCAGGAAATATGAATTGATAAATAGTTTCAACAAGTGTATCTTCAAAAATGAATGAAAATAACATTTTATCGAAATTATCTATTATTATTAAAATGAGTACAACTGGGATTTCAGTTATGTTATATGTAATTTATTTTTATTATTTCTAGAATAGAGTATATTCTGAATTTCTGTATGATGTACCCAATTATTATGTGAATTTGTAATTGTATAAATCTTGTATATATGGCAAATAAATTGAATAACAAAATTCTCATTCTCATTATTATTATTGCTTGAAGACTAATATCATAGAGAAAACAATCAATGTATAACGCTATAGTGAGGTCCACGTTATAATGGCAGTGGAGAAAGATAGGAGAACAACGTTGCCGATCCTCTGTCTTGGCGATGCCTTCTACAGACGATAGCTGATACATATTTATCGATGTAATATCATCTTTTCATTCTCGTTTAAAATACTCAATTACATTTGATCAAGCTAGAAATCATATTTTTTAATAATTTATAATTAAGATGTAATATTTTCTTAACTAATTACTAATTCTACATTGTGAAAAGACGGTCTGGAAACAGAGCAAAGCGATAAAGAGATAGCGCTATCTGCTTTTGTTGAATGATAGACAAGGATAGCAATACCATTGCTAAACAAACACTGCCATTATAGCGTGGACCTCACTATAGAACCTTATATTGTGATATGTTCAAATTAAACAGTCAATTTAATTCAGAAATATAACAATAATCTATGCTAGTTGTCTTCTACAGTTAAAAATTCGAGTTGCCCTGTTGAAACACTAGTACAGTATAACCAAAAATTATATTTTTCAATAATTTAATAATGAATTTCCATAAATAAGATTGCATATTTTGTTGATTAATTATCAATTCTACATTGTTGAAAGACGGTCTGGCATCAGAGCAACGCGAGAAAGAGATAGCACTATCCGCTTTGTTGAATGATAGACAAGGATAGCAATACGATTGCTAAACAAACACTGCCATTATAACGTGGACCTCACTTTAGACCCTTGTCATATATGTTCAAATTGTACACTATTTAGAAATATAACAGTGTTATGCTAGTTGTTTTCTATAGTTAAAAATTAAAGTTAAAATTAATTTTAAAAAAGTTGAAATGGCAGTTAAAAACTATATCTTCAACGATTGAATTAGTAGAATTTCAACGAAATTTTCTCTTATTATCTATATATATAAAAGCGAAATGGCACTCACTCACTGACTGACTGACTGACTGACTCACTCACTCACTCACTCACTCACTCACTCACTCGCATAACTAAAAATCTACCGGACCAAAACGTTCAAATTTGGTAGGTATGTTCAGTTGGCCCTTTAGAGGCGCACTAAGAAATCTTTTGGCAATATTTTAGCTCTAAGGGTTGTTTTTAAGGGTTTAAAGTTCGTCTTTTAGCATGTATATTCTTCTTCTCCCAATCTCTTAATTATAATTGAAATTTCCATATCATATGTTACTATAGAACTATAATCTAGATAGAGTACCTCTTCGAAACAGTTGTTAACTGGCAACTAAATTAATAATTTTGTCAGGTTGGCATTAAGTTGAGTTGACTATATTAGGTTGGCACCAAGTTGAAGATCTAAATGCATTTATCGCGGAAAAATTGATTGGGCACTGCTACTTCAATCCTGGGAATATTATATTACTAGCCGTCAGGCTCGCTTCGCTCGCCATATCCGTTTAGCCAGACGTTTAGTCTGGACCCCCGACTGGATTGCTCTAACATATGATAAAAATGCTCAAATGAAAAATGCAGGCGAGCGAAGCGAGCCTGCTGATCTCATTCTTGGACGATCCAGTCGGGGGTCCAGGGGGCGGAGCCCCCTGGCTAGACGGATATGGCGAGCGAAGCGAGCCTGACGGCTAGTGTTTTGAATAAGAAAGACTAGTATCAGAGAGTAAACAATCAATGTATAGTGTTCAGCTCTCTTTCATGCTGTTTCTAAGCAGTTGATTGCAATCTAATCGTGACTCGATATCAGACGGCCCGTATCTTGTGAATGCAGCACAATTTCGAGCAATGTTTTCATGATCCTAAAATATATATTATTGGTGGACAGAGTCACTTGAATAGACAGCGTTCCTTATGAATAACACTGATGTTTCCTATGCAAACAAAGCTGATAGATTCAAGTGAATCACACTGGAGCCAGATTCAACCCAGTTTCAAAACTGCTTGCACCAGAAAACTGGTTCTACTATAATGAGGTCCACGTTATAATGGCAGTGTTTGATTAGCAATGGTATTGCTATCCTCGTCTATCAGTCAACAAAGCGGATAGCACTATCTCTTTCTCGCTTTGCTCTGTTGCCAGATCGTCTTATAACAATGTAGAATTTGTAATTAATTAACAAAATATTTCATCTTAGATATGAAAATCCATGATGAAATAATGATTGAAAATATAATTCATTGCTTAATAAAATATAATTTATTTTTTTAAACGAGTATGAACAGTTAATATTACATCAATAAAACCTGTATCAGCTACCGTCTATGGAAGACATTGACAAGACAGAGGATCGGCAACGTTGATCTGCTATCTTTATTCACTGATATTATAACGTGGACCTCACTATAGAACTTTAATTTGCAGCCAAGATATTGGAGGAGTCTGTAATCGGTTGGAGGAACTCTGAGTAGGAGTAGGACGAGGAGGAGATGGAGGAGAAGGAGGTGGTGGATGGGGAGGAGGATTGATTGATTGATTGATTGATTGAGTACTTTATTCATGTAGATTACAATATATACTGGCTTATACACTTATATACAATAGCTTACAATACAGCAAAATTATAGATGAATTTACATAATATAGACTAAGAAAATAATTATTGAAAGTATATGATATGAAAAAGTAATTTGTAATATAATAACTATGGATAATTATATTGTTAAGCATCTACATAAATTGGCGGAGCTTTGGACATATCAATGTCCATTCTTCGGAAAGAATATTAAAAATATCCTCCCCACTAACTCTCTACCAAATGAGGATGAGGGATAGGTGGAGGAGGAAGAGAAGGTGAATGGGGAGGAGGATGAGTGATAAGTGGAGTAATAGTAGGAGGAGGAGAAGGAGGAGGTGGAGGAGGATAGGGAGGAGAATGAGGAATAGGTGAAGGAGGAGGATGAGGTGAAGAGGGAGTAAAAGGAGGAGGAGTAGGAGTTTCTGCTTTTTCGAAGTTTTTTTGAAAAATCCAATAATTTCGGCAAACTTTGAAATAAATAGTAGGTAGATTTCAAGAAGTAGTGGTTCTGATTCTGATCCAGTTGAAACCTTCATATTTTTATAAGAGCTAAAATATATAAGTTACAAAAATATCACTTTTAATTCCTAAATATATGCTACAATAATAGAGAAGCGAGTTTATTAGCTCAAATAATGTAGAATGATTGGATAAAGATAAAATTCCTAAAACTGATTTAATTTTTGAAGAAAGTATTTTCTGGAAACATAAGGTCATATTCTCAAAATAATGGCTATAATATATACAACTATTACTAAAAATCCCTAAATATATGCTACAATATCAGAGAAGCGGTTTTATTAGCTCAAATAATGAAGAATGATTAGTACAAATCAAATTTCTGAAACTGATTCAATTTTTTAAGAAAGTATTCTGTGGAAGCATAAGGTCTTATTCTCGAAATAATAGCTGAAATATAACCAAATATTACTTTTAATTCCCAAATATATGCTACAGTATCAAAGAAGCGGTTTTATTAATTCAAATAATGAAGAATAATCAGTTTCAAATTTCTTCAACTGATTTTATTTTTTGAAGAAAGTACTTTCTGGGAACATAAATGGATTCTTCAGAGTTGAATAATTGAAGAGTTCCTCGAGAGAGTTTGGCCTTGTTTATGGAAGCTAATAAACCTTGACAAATATTCACATTCTCCCACAGAATTTCCAACTACTGTATTGACTTGAAACACACCCTTGAACTTTCTAGTGCTATGGAACGGATTGCACCATTACAGACAAAAGTAGTTGAAAATGCATGAGACGGAGGATAGGAAAACTGGAGAAGAAGAAAAGAGGACGGAGAAGGAGAAAAGAAGAATAAGAAGAATAGAAGAAGAAGAAATAAGAAGGAAGAGAAGGAGAAGAAGGAGATGGAGAAGAAGAAGTAGATTAAGATAAAGAAGAAGAAGATGGAGAAGAAAAAACGAAGAAGAAGAAGGAGGAGGAGGAGGAGGAGAGAAAGAAGACGATGGAGCAGAAAGCAGAAGAATGTGGAGGACGAGAACAAGGAGAAGGAGGAGGAGGAGGAGAACAAGGAGAAGAAGAAGAAGAAGAAAAAAAAAGATGATGAGGAATAAAGAAAAAGTTGGGAGAATGGAAAAATAAATGAATAGACGAAAACTCAGAGAATGCAGTGGAGATTAGGAAGTGGAATGTGAGTTATATTGTGAAAACGAATTGAAGGGAATGAAAGCAAAAGAAGAATGCTCCACGACAGACAAAAGTAGTTGAAAATGCATGAGAAGAAGGATAGGAAGAGTGAAAAAGGAGAAGAAGAAGAAGTAGAAGAAGAAGAAGAAGAAGAAGAAGGAGATGGAGAAGAAGAAAAAGAAGAAGAAGGAGAAGAAGAAGATGATTATGAAGGAGAAGAAGAAGAAGGGGGCGGAGAAGGAGAAAAAGAAGAAGATGGAGCAGAAAGAATAAGAATGTGGTGGAGGAGGCCAAGAAGAAGAAGGAGGAGGAGAAAAAGAAAAAGAAGATGAAGAAGGAAAAGAGATGGGAGAATAGAAAAATAAATAAATAGACGAAAACTCAGAGAATGCAGTGAAGATTAGGAAGTGGAATGTGATAATATTGAAATAAAGAATTGAAGGGAATGGAAGAGAAAGAAGAAGAAAAGGAAAAGGAGGAGTTCAGAAAGTATAGGTGTTCAAAAGAAAGTTCAAAACGCAGTGAAAGTAGAAGGAAATTATGTGAAGTTGATGTGTTATAGAAACGAGAGATTGTGATAGAGAAGTAGAAGAAGAAGAAGGAGAGGGATAAGAAGAAAGAGATAAAGAGAAGATGGGTATGAATTGGGTGAAGGAGAAGTTCAAGACGATGATGAAGAGAAAGACGATGATAAAAGAAGGTGAAGAAGACAACGAGGAGTGGGAGAAAGAAGGATTAGAAGGAGAAGAAGAAGAAGTTGGAGGAATAAAGAGTTGGTGATAGAAGAGTAGAAGGAGGAATAGAAGAAGAAGAAGAAGGAGAAGAAGAAGAAGAAGAAGAAGAAGAAAAAGAAGAAGAAGAAGAAGGAATTAAAAGTTTGTGTTGGAGTAGAAGGAGGAACGAAACAGAAAAAGAAGAAGAAGGAGAAGAAGAAAAAGAAGAAGAAAATAGAGAAGTTGAAGATTATGAAAAAGAAGAATAAGGAAAAGAAGAAGCAAAATAAGAAGAAGAAGGAAAATGAGAAGAACAAAAAGTGAAAGAGCAAGAAGAACTAGAATAAGAAGAAGAAGAGGAAGATGAAGTAGAGGAATTGTAAATCCTGAAAGATGAAAACATTGGGATATCGTGTTGAAGGGGATGTCACTTCCAGCCTATCTATTTTTAAAACGGCAGACAAAATAGGATTTATATAAACCGACATATGTGGAGGTCCCCATCTATATTTAGATTTCCAGCTGCATGATAGGGGACTTTAAACTGGATATAAATAAATTCATCACCAAAGCTTTCAGAATGAATGCAAGGAATTTTAACTAGTCGAAATAATTTAACTGTCCTTTGTGTTTTAGTATCAATTTTTCTATTTTATCTTGTCAAATCGCTGTACAGAGTGGTTCATGAAACGTGTAAGAGCCAAATATCATAGATTTTCATGAAATTTGCAACAAAAAATGTGAATCATTAATTTCTTATATTGTGCTTAGTTTTTAAGATATCACGATTTTTTAATATTTAAAAAGAAACTCGAAAACTTTCAAAAATGGCTCTCATATATACAGTGTCCCACGAAAGTTGTTACAGCCGATGATCATAAATTCTACGTGAAATTTGCATCAAAAAATGTAGATCACAAATTTCTTATATTGACCTTAGTTTTCGAGATATTGCAATTTTCGAAATTCTTTGATAAAGCTTTGATAATTAGGAAACAAACAGTCAACATCCAATTCTAAAGCCGTGTCCACTGACCAATCAGAGTTGGCGAAAATTATATCCTTAAGCCGTGTCCACACTGTTCGACAGACATGTTTGTTGAAAATGTTTGGGCAAATTTTATTATTTTTGACAAACAATGTTTGCCCGTGGCCAGTGTGGACGCGTCACCAAACAAAATATTTGTAAGTAGGGAGAACAGGTTTTGTGTTTTACAGCAGTGAACGCTAAAAATGTTTGCAAAAACAGTAATTTTTTGTTTGACAAACAATGATTGTCCAAACTTTTTGAAATGTTTGTCCCTGAGCTCCTCAACAAACATGTTTGCCGAACATGTAGGTCGAACATTTGTTCAATGTAGACACGGCTTAAGGATATAATTTTCACCAACTCTGTTTTATTTAAAAGTTGCGGATTTCAAATATTACAATATCACAGTTCTTGAGCGAGTTCTCAAACCCAGGAGGTCACTAGTAAGAGAAATATTCTCAGCTGTTTCCATAATTATCATCAACTCTGTATAATTGAAAAATTGAGGTTCCAGAAATTACAATACAACAGCTCTTAAGCGAGTTTTGCAACCCACGGGGTCACTGGTATAATTGAAATTGAAATTTTATTAGTTTTTGAGAAATAAATTCCATTTTCATTCTGGTTTTTTATTGGTTGACTCAATCTCTTTATACGGTTTACCCCTGTTCAAGCTATTATAATATTATAGAATATATAAATTTATTATGACATTGGAGGTAAAACTAAGCTGAGCCTGTACTATTTCTCTCCAAAAATTTTGATAAAATGTAAATGTTGTCCAAAAGTTAAGGTTAAGTAATCACACACTGCTTCGTCACTTGATTTTTGGTCCAGGAATAATAATTTGAAAATTTTTGAATTTGAAGGTTGACATACTCTAAATAAATCTCAGAATGTGTCACAATAAATTAAAAACTTAAGAATTATTGAAATTATTTTAAAAAATGAATACAAAATGACAAACCTACTCACTATTGAAGCTAATAGCTATTCAGGCTGTGCAAAGGCTAAAAATAAACTTTCTGCTGGTGATATTTTTCAAAGTTTTTCGATTTGTATATCATCAAACTATCAAAATTAAAAAGTTTTCTCAGGAATACATTTTTTTTTTGATCATCACTTTTTGAGATATGAGCGCCAAAAGTTTGAATTTTTGTGCCAGAACATATTTCAAGTTCGGTGGAAGATAAAACCATGAGATTTTAAGGATAGATTCTTCATGATATTGTTGATCTAATAAAATAAAAATTTTCTGAAAATATCAATTCTTGAGAAAGTTATTCAATTTAAAAAAATCAATTCAATTTCTCAAAAAATGATATTTTCAGAAAATTTTTATTGAATGAAAAAGACTAAGAAATTGTCAAAAAACCACTGATTTATTGATAATTAGAAAGACCGGTTTCGGTTATTACACCATTGTCAGTCAATCTCTGATAAACTCAGTTTATCAGAGATTGACAATGGTGTAATAACCGAAACCGGTCTTTCTAATTATCAATAAATCAGTGGTTTTTTGACAATTTCTTAGTCTTTTTCATTCAATATGAATAATTACCACAATATCAACTTCTCAACTACACAAAAAAAAAAAGAAAAGAAAATTTTTATTTTATTGAATCAACGATAACATGAATAATCTATCCTTAAAATCTCATGGTTTTATCTTTCACCGAACTTGAAATGTTCTGGCACAGAAATTTGAACTTTAGGCGCTCATATCTCAAAAAGTAATGATAAAAAAAATGTTTTCCTGAGAAAACTTTTTAATTTTGATAGCAATACCTACTATGCTACTAATAAGTTTACTCAGATTTCAATTGAGTTTACATGTTACATGAGCCCCACGGGCTGAAGAACTCGCTCAAATTACCGCTGATATTCAGAAAATCATGATATTAAACATTTTCACGTGTCTACGAAAATAGAACAACACATCTAATCCTTCAATTATTTATTATTACTCTGAATGCAAGTGAAAGGAACCCAATCTGAAATGTACTTCACTTGAATTCACTTTCTACTGTCAGAATTCCCTATTTAATTTCATTGATGCTGTCCATCCAATCAGTGCTGATCACCCACTAATATACACCACATCTACAATAAGGAAAACCAGGTACTGGAACTATATGAAATTCCAATTCCGATATTATTGTAATTATCAGAGAATCTAGTTCTATGATGAAATAAAATGTGTTTCATGTCAATAAACACATATACAGTATACACACCCAAAGATGATAGACCTAAATACTGTATATACGTTAGTACATACATAGTACCATTGTATATGAATTACTATTACATAACTTTCTTGCCAGTATGATGCGTCCAGTATATAGATAAGTTCTTATTGTATCAATATAAATATCAAGGCACCGAGCTTTGCTGGTTATTTATTTATTAATAAACAGAACACAATTCTTAGGAATGATTGGGGAAGTACTAACAGGCACAGTGCAAAACTGTTTCTTTCTTCCCGTATTTTGATTCATACACTATAAAAAGTCCAAAAAGAAGGTTATGTTCCATACACTTGAATTCAGGTCCAATTTTCAGTCCAAACATTTGAATACAGAACATTTTAAATTTAGATTGTCTACAAACCTAATTGAATAACAAAATAACACTCACTAATCACTTGAAACTGAAATATAATGATTAGCTTAGAAAATTCTGATATACCATGTCATGTCAATAAATCAGATATTTTGATCAAGTTTATTAAAATTTCTAAATAATATTTCTCGTGAGATAAGCTGATTGATTCCATAGCTGAACATAATACTGTCTGAAACTATCATGTGTTTTCCCGAATATATTATTATTATCCTTTCCATGTCCCTGGGGATGAGACCTAGTGCAATCGAATTTTTATATCATAAACCTACTATGTTCCAAATTTCGTGAAAATCGTTTGAGCCGTTTTCGAAATCTGTTGGACATAAATATATAACCATATAAATATTTACAGAAATTGCTCACTTAATATAATAGGATAGCATGGATGAAGATGAATAATATATTTATTCATGCCTATTAATTTTATGATTCAAGTTACAGGTTTAGAAGCTAACTTCGAATGAAAGCGATAAGTATAAGTAATATGAAAATTGATAAAAAGTATATTTCAAGAAATGATTAAATATTAATGAAGATGAAATAGACCTCAGTCAAAAGTAGACTACGGGAAATTACTTTAATAAAGTTTTAACTTTAAATACTATAAAGTAAATTTTAATTATATTAGTCAAGTGAAATAATATTATGGATTCCCCTCAATAAAACATTATATGAATGGAAATAATTTAGTTGCAATTTTCCAGAATAATTTGAAAATAGGCAGTTTATGAACATTTTCCAAGGTTTTTGTTTTCAATGAATTCAGTTTATAAGCATTTATTTTTCGTTAGAATCATCATTGTCTTAGGTTATCTTAGTCAGCTTAATTCTAGAAGAAGAACATGTCTAATGAAGAGGAATAAGAAGAAGCAGAAGAGGAGGGGAAAAGAGGAGAAAGAGAAGAAGAAAAAAAAGAAGAAGAATATATATATAGTTGAAGAGGTAAAACAAAAACAGCAAAAGGAGAGGAAGATGGGAGAGAAGAAGGTGAAGAAAAGCAAAAGAGAGAAGAAGAAAAAGATATAAGTAATTAAGGAGATAACAATCATAGCAAGAAATCATTTCTCTTGGTTCGTCTTCAGGGGAAAAAATATAGGAGAAAGAATGGAAAGAAGAAGGTGGAGAAGGAGAAGTTGGAAAATAGGAAGAAGGAAAAAAACGGAAAAGAGAACATGAAAAATTGAAAGTACAAGAAAGTTAATAAAGGAGGCAGAAATCACTTTAGACAAAAACATAATAATTTTTCTTATAATTTCTCATAATTGTATTAACTCTTGTTTCAACTTATGAGCGACATAGTTTTAGGAGAGAGAGAATGGAAATAAATGGAGAAGAAAAAGGAGAAGAAGAAGAAGAAGAAGAAGAAGAAGAAGAAGAAGAAGAGAAGAAGAAGAAGAAGAAGAAGAAGGAGAAGAAGACAAAGTAGAAGAAAGAGAAAGGAGGCCAAACCCGGGATTATATCTCTCAAGGTAGTCCGGTTGCCGACTTATAGAATGCATAGCATTTGCATACAGCTTTGTGTAATGCATCGCATCGCAGCCATTCAAACACCTTTGAAATATCCAAACAGTTAATACCAAACTAATAAACATTTCAAAAATACATATAAATACATATACTTATACATATTATAGTATTTATGTAAAACAGGCGCCCATGTAACGGTGCATTTTGACATAAGTTGTTCGTTCATATAAATGTTGAAAGTCAACATAAATTTCAATGTTGAAATGATTGATGTTGAAAGTACTGGAATTTGTTTTTGTTTTTGGGAAAGATATTCTTACTTTTTACTTTTTCATAACTAACTTATGTTACTTCTGATTTTTGGTTTCATACCACTATCTTTTCCTTGTTTCTCCTTCTTCTTCTTCTTTTTCTTCTTCTCCGCCTTCTTTTTCTTTATCCTTCTTCTTCTCCTTCTTCTTCTTCTTTTTTTTTCTTCTTCTTCTTCTTCTTCTACTACATCTTCTTCTTCTTATTTTTCTCCTACTTCTTGGAGAGAAGTATGAGTGGAAAAAGAGGAAAATAAAGAATGAGAAGAAGAAGATGGAGAATCAATATCAATGGGAATAGAAGAAGAAGAAAACAGTGAAAGAAAAATATAAGAAATTAAGGAGAATACAATCATAGCAAGAGATCATTCTCTTGGTTCTGCTTCAGGGGAAAAATTTAGGAGAAAGAATGGAAAGAAGAGGGTGGAGAAGGAGAAGATGGAAAATAGGAAAAAGGAAAAGAAAAACGAGAGAGAGGAAATGGATAATTGAAAGAACAAGAGGGAACAAGTAATGAGGGAGGCAGAAATAACTTTGGAAGCAAAACATAATTACTTGTTTCAACTTATGAGAAATAACCCCGCGCACAGATCAAAAGTCCATGCGGGGAAATAATTATTCCATAATTATTCTGTTCTATATTGTACATTGTTTCTGTATTGGAATAAATAAATTGAATTGAATTGAGAAGGTAATTGATTGATTGATTGAGTACTTTATTTATGTAGATTACAATATAACTGGCTTATACACTTATATACAATGCTTACATACAGCAAAATTTAGATGATTCACATAATATAGACTAAGAAATAATTATGAACTGTATATGATATGAAAAGTAATTTGTAATAATAACTATAGATAATTATATTGTTATGCATGTAAATAAATTGGTGGAGCTTTGGACATATCAATGTCCATTTTTTGGAAAGAATATTAAAAATATCCTCCCCACTAACTCTCTACCAAAAAGGTGTTGAGAGAACAAAAGTAACAAACTTCGAATGCCAATTAATCAAAAGCGTTTATTTAAAGAATAAAAATAACTTACAAAAAAAAGTTTTAGGAGAGAGGGAATGGGAATAAAATGGTGAGGAAGAAGAAGAACAAGAATGGAAACAAGCAGAAGAAGAAGTAGGAAGAAGAAGAAGACAAGTGAGATGGGATAGATATACAGACAAGGTAACGCCTACAAGAATTCACCCCCGAGCTATAAAACAATAATAAAATAGGCTTTCTAACTTTTACCTGCAACCTTGGAAGGTAGCCCCAGCTAATTATTGATCAAACTGTGGAGTGATTCACGCTAATCTGACAGTATTAGTTGAATTAACCAGCATTTCCGCTATGCACATGATACACTGACAAGTATCAAGTGAACCACACTTCATAAAGACTCACTAACACAGTCAGTATTGATTAAACGAAAGGTTTTGATGTTATTTATGAGAAATACTGTCAGTTCTAAATGAATCTCAGATTTGTTGAATTCAAATTTAACTGTCAGTATTGGTTAAACGGGGAGCATTGATGTTTTATATGTGGAATACTGACAGTTGGAATGGATCGTTATGATCTCGTTTTGAAGCCACATTGTTCCAGTAAATATTTCAGTCTACGAAAACATCGGAAATATTCCATGACTTCAGGTATAGAAGGGATCTACTAAAATAGGAGAGGGAATGGATCTAACGTAACTTGTACGTTATGAATTTATTGGAAATGATAGGGCTACAAGGTGGCCGAATTTCTGTTACCACCGCCTTCTGTATTAGATAGCTGTGATACAAGTTGTCCTGGTATAAATATCTGATATAATAAATAATTCAGGTATTTGATTAGACAAGATTTATTTCTCGAGCCCACCAATTATTCAACAAAAAAATATTTATTGACCGAGCGAAGTGAGGTCTAAGATTCAAGTCTACGGTTTTGCATTCCTCTTTATGTTTATAATATATTTTTAATATTTATGTTCCGCATTTTCAGCAATAGATTTTCATGAAATTTGACAGGTATGTTTCTTTTTGAATTTCACGTCGACGTATACATACGGTTTTTTTTTAAATTTGCATTTTAAGGATAATACAAAAGGAAAAGGAGTCTCCTTTGAACGCCAATATTACCGTAAAAATCTGACTCTAGAATTATTCATCATAAATCAGCTGTTTAGTGGACTATCAAAGTCATAGTGAAGTTGTGTTTCTTTTCTGGCTCAAAATTTTGCAAAATTACTCAAAATTTCAATTTATAGAGATTTGAGTGAAATATTTTTGTTTTTTATCAGTTTTTAAATATCAAAATTCAAAATTTTTAGTTTAGTCATTAGTTTTGGAGTGGAAATCGGACTTTTTGAAGTGAAAGTGTAATCTCAACCTTATTCTTTTTTGAAACATTTATTTGTAAAAATTTGGGAGAAGACAGTTTTGGGCTATGCCTGTTGTCTTCTCCCAATCATATTATATTTATTATAATTATGATTTGTAATTGTCAATGAAATGAATGAATGAATAAATAATACTATCCGTTCAAAAACATCGAATATCTTGAAAATGTATCTTTCCATCAACGTTGTAGACAGTTGCAGCCGTTATTTCGAAACTCCTCTCTAATAGAACAGTATAGACCTCAGCTGAGCATGTGTTTTTATTCAAATTTGAGCATTTTTTGTCAATTGGTTCTTGAAAACTCTGAGAAAACACTACAAACTCAAATTTTCCGGGATGTATGAATCACAACTATCTACTAAAAAATGCGTCGGAAACGGAGAAGTGGCAACAATGCGTGCCTATCAAATCCGCAGATCTACTAACTTGGATCTCACTATAGCTAAGCACAGACTAAATAAGTAATATTTATTTCATCAATGAGCTAAGTTGGGTCGTCTAGGCAAGGCATATAAAATCAAGTAAGCTGCCAGACAAGGACAGTTGACTGAGTGCAAAATATATGATCAAAATGTGAAGTGACCTGAGAAGACGTTCTGAAAGATTGAAGAAGAAGAAGGAAAATGAGGAGTAGGAGGAGGAGGAGGAGGAGGAGGAGAAAAGGAAAAAGAAAGTAGAAGAAGAAGAGGAAGAAGAAAAGAGAAGTAGAAGATGAAGAAAGAAGATGAAGAAGAAGAAGAAGAAGAAGAAGAAGAAGGAGAAGTTGAAGAAGTAGAAGATGAAGAAGGAGAAGTTGAAGAAGGAGAAAAAGAAGAAGGAGAAGTTGAAGAAGGAGAAAAAGAAGAAGACGGAGAAGAAGAAGAAGAAGAAGAAGAAGAGAAGGAGAAGTTTAAGAAGAAGAATAAGAATAAAAAAAAGATGAAGAAGAAGGAGAACAAGTAGAAGACGTACCGTTATGTTGAACCGTAGATGAATCCGCGGTTGACAGTTGACTCTCGGTCACTCTTTCTCACTCACTCTCTCTCTCACTCTCTCTGTTTCAGCTATGACTGCTCTCAATGCGGTTGAAAGCTAGAGGTTAGAAACACAACTCTGACTATTTTCATTACAACAGGATGTCTAAGGGTCTAAAAAGATCCTAACCTATTTTGAAAAAAATCAAATGTCAAGCAATTTTGTGCTAACTTGAAGGTGGAATTGAAAATATAACTGATTCATCGGAATTCAGGTTGGAAATTCGAAAATTTATTTTTGAGTCAGTAAGTTGGATGAAATTTGAGACTATTTTTCTCTTGAAGAGGATTTGAATGCCTTGAAAGAATGGTACAAACTTGCAAAAATCTTTCCAATGTGTTGCAAAATTTTGTAGATTCGTTTTGAGTTAAGGCCGTTGTTCATTCAGAATAGGAACTCAGAATCCTTGTTGAAAAATCTTTTTTTTTTTTGACTCAGGGGACCTTGAAACGTATAGAAAACTTGAAATTAGGGTACCTCAATTTTTTTGGAAAGCAATACTTTCCTTACCTATGGTAATAGGGCAAGGAAAGTAAAAATCAGATTTATAATGATTCTGATCAATAATGGTTGATTAATCTAATCAGATAATTAAACTAGTAGTTCTGTGAACAGCAGACCTCGCGCAGTTATAAATCACATCCTCCTCTAATACGGTCCATCAGAGTAAATTCCGTCCTGTCCTGTCGTGACGGCGAGATATCGTTGTATAAACGACTAATGGCTGTTGGGGTTGGTGTATCAAAAATTCTAACATCAAAAGCTAATCTCCTTCGTGACATACTGGCAACAGAACAGCCCGAATCGAAAGCAGAGAAAACGACTAATGGCTGTTTGGGCTGTTGTATCGAAAATGCTAATAATTTGATGTAAACAGCTATGCTACTATCATCAAAAGCTTACCGAGTTGAAAGCAGAGAAAAGTCGGGCGAAAATACTATGCTACTTCAAGGTATCTTTAATATCCATTATCCACTCGACAGCTGATATAGGCCCGCCGCAAAGTAGACCCATGCTAATCCACGAAAAGCAACCCACGCCGTAGGATGTTTTGTAAACCATTGCTATAGAATTATTCATAATCAATCAGCTGACAAGTGGATTATTCATTGCATGCATTACACAGATGTCTAGAAAAGCCTAGCAATGGTTCACAAAACATCCCACGGCATGGGTTGCTTTTCGTGGATTAGCGTGGGTCTACTTTGCAGCGGGCCTTATGATGAATAACTCTTAGTCTGATTTTTACGTATGAAGAAGGCTCCTTTTCTTTCCACATTATTCTTAAAATGCAACATTTTCGAAAACCTTATATATACGTCGACGCGTAACTTAAAAAGTAACATGCCTGTCAAATTACATGAAAATCTATTGCCGCGATTCGCCGTAAATGCGGAACATATAAACATAAAGAGAATAGCAAATTGTAGATTTGAATCTTAGACCACACTTCGCTCGGTCAATAATATAATTTTGAATCCTACAAACAAGAAGGGAAACGACTTGCATATAAAAAGAAGAAGACAAACAATAATAAGACTGAAAAGGAGGAGGAGGAGGAGAAGAAGAAGAAGAAGAAGGGGGAGAAGAAGAAGAAAAAGAAAGAGGAGGAGGAAAGAAGAAGAAGAAGAAGAAAAAGAAGAAGAAGAAGAAGAAGAAGAAGAAGAAGAAGAAGAAGAAGAAGAAGAAGAAGAGAAAGAGAAGAGGAAAAGAACAATTACATCACAAGAAAATTCAAGGAAGGAAGACTTGTTAAAGTGCCACTTAAGTCCAATCAAAAGTTCAACTGTATCCCAAATCCCAGTGACCGAGTTCTATAACACAAACATTAACAACTCTCAAACTTTGTTTACTAACTAGTAATTATATCAACATTATATAACGTTGATAAACGCTCAACGTATAATCACGTTAACTTTTCAACGCTTATACCAGATCCTCTGCTAACAAAATGGTCATTATCAACGTTATGTAACGGTTGACGTTGTTAGAGTTAACGTAGAATGTAAAACTCGTTGAATCTTTTAACGCTACTAACAGCTTCAAACCATTGTTAACTGATTGATAATTATCAACGTTATGTAACGAACGGTTAACGTTGATTGAGTTAACGTATAATCACAGTGGAGGTAGATAGCAGAAGGAATTTGGACAGTTGACGCCGGTTAGGTAACCGCAGTTAGATTGGTCAGGGATTACTTAACGAGACGATCAATGATCAATGAGTTCTTGGTTCAAGATTCTCAATGAATTCCTCAGTCTATACAAATAGGGTAGGGTCTCAGTCCTTCTGGATTTCAGTTCATCCTGTCTATACAATTGAATGAACTTGGAAGGTTTTTTTCAATCTATAATATAACACCCCCTAACCGGTCCCAACAGAACGGCGAAGTCAAAAATTGTGTTCAAAACATTCCCTCAAAATTCCTTTGTCAATGGGTCTATTTTTGCAAAACTGAAAATTCCACAATCAACAATGAAGATGCTGCTATAGTCCTGGAGAAATGCGTAAACTTGTGAAATTATACATCAAATTGAAGAGAATTTGATGCTCTATAAGCTCTTATCAGCATGGATTTTTCCGTCGATATTCAAGAATTCATAAGAGCAAAAATTGCAAAAAGTTGAAGGAAAATTCGTTTTCCCAAACTGTCAGACCTTTAAGAGCGGATATCTCGAAAAGTGGAAGAGATATAGAAAAAGTTGTAGGATCAATATTTTAGGAAATTATGTAAGCTTTAATTTCGTATGGAACAGTCATATCTGTAAGATGCATACAGATACCTGTATATATTATAATCTGCAATAATAAAGTAATTTAATCAATAAATCAATGAATTGTAAAGAGTTCTTAAAATAGAATTTTGTTTTAAAATTCATCTTGATGTTTTAAAAATAGGAGACTATTTTTTATAGAGAACTCACAAGAAAATATATCTGTGGAATATCACAGCTAAATGAATGAAAGTGCATAGATCAGTTAAAATAACACAGAGATCCCGGGTTCAATCCCTCTCATAACCAAAAGTTTTTTAACCAGATCACTCCCGTGTTATCGGATGAACACGTTAAACTGTCAGTCCCGGCTGAAGTATGACAGTCGTAAGGCCCATTGACGGCTTAAATTATATATTCAGGCGGTGGGACCTTCCCGCAAGGGACACCCCACCAACAAAAGCCATACGAATTTACTTTAGTTAGAATAAGTCCAGGTAAATGAAAGTACAGCTCGAAAATTCCCAACTGAATAAAAATACAGTTTTGCTAAAAAATGTCCAGCTAAAATAAGTCCTGCTAATAAAAGTCCAGCCAGTACAGTATTAGCAAATCCGCTAGAGTTCTAAATGTCAAGGACTTTTAATCGCAGAAACTATTCTAAACCGGAGATACATTCAATAAATTATAACTATACTTGTCTACAGTACTATAGATAGATTCAATAGAATATTACTATAGTTATCTATAGTACTATATCTAATGGTCATATTCTGCTATAGTGGGATTTATTTCAAACTGTCAGCATTGATTTAATGGGGAGCATAGATGTTATAATATGAGGAATGCTGACAGTTGAAACTGAATCTTATGCTGGATATACAGTATAGCTTAGTGCCAAGCCCTATAAGTTGCATATATAGTGAGGTCCACGTTATAATGTCAGTGGATAAAGATAGAAGAACAGCGTTGCCTGTGCTCTGCCTTAATTAATTATATTTATACATTGTCAAAAACAGATTTGGCAACGTTGCGGAGCTAGAAAAAGATAGTACTACCTGCTTTGTCGATTGATAGACAAGGATAGCAACATCAAAGTTTATCAAATACTGTCATTATAACGTGGACCTCACTATAGCTGTTAACAATGTGAAGTGAATAAAGTGTAGCTCTTTCTTCTATGATAGCAATTATTGAACTGAATTTGAACTGTTTTGACATCACTGGAAAAACTTAGAAAATCTGTGTTTACTGTTTTGTGTAAAACTGTAAAATCTGTAAAACTGTTTTGTGTATTATTGTGGAGGTAATGTGGAAAATATTCACCTATAATATAATGAAAAAATCTGGTGTGGCGCACTCACACTACTTTCCTTGCCGTAATGGAAATTGATCACGTGACGCTAGTGTTCACGCGCATCTCAAGTCTACTATTCAAAGATTCGAGCCAGCTGGTGACAGGATAATAACGCTGGAGACACACGATGTGTGCTATCTCTTCATAGTGAATGATTTAATAGAATCAACAGTTGCCAACAGTTTGCAATTGAATAATCACATTTTCTCGAATTTCGAGCTTATTTTCAATTTTACGTGAAAATGTTACTGAACATTAATTGTAGAGATTCGCATGCTGAGTCTTTTCCACTCGAAATTTTTTGTTTAAATTGTATATGAAGCCTGATAATTGGGATACTAAAATCAAACTTTGCATAGATGGGGCGGAGCTCCTGAAATTTTTACAGATATGGGACTTGTGGTACTTGATCGAACTTATCAATGTCTATTCTAGGTATAAATTTGATCAAAATCGTTGGAGCCGTCTTCGAGAAAATCGCAAAAAACCCGGTTTTGACAACATTTTAGCCGCCATCTTGAATTGCATTTGATCGAAATTGTTCGTGTCGGATCCTTATAGTGTAAGGACCTTGAGTTCCAAATTTCAAGTAATTACGTTAAATGGAAGATGAGATATCGTGTACACAGTCGCACATACACTCATACACACACACACACCACACACACAACAACACACACACACACACACACACACACACACACACACACACACAACACACACACACACCACACACACACACACACCACACACACACACACACACACACACACCACACACACACACACACACACACACACACACACTCATACAGACCAATACCCAAAAACCACTTTTTCGGACTCAGGGGACCTTGAAACGTATAGAAATCTAGAAATTCGGGTACCTTAATTTTTTTCGGAAAGCAATACTTTCCTTACCTATGGTAATAGGGCAAGGAAAGTAAAAATTGGCTTATACACGTACGGTATAGGAAAATTATGTTTGACGCATCATCACGTCTCAACACTACTCGACTGATTACTCGACTGATTTTTGCATAGATTCTTAATTCACCAATGATGGTTATAGGACTATTTTGAATTTTTCATAATTGCAATTGGTCAAGCTCTTAATATAAGACCCTTGCAGAGCCCTTACTTGCTAGTGGAAAAATAAAAGAAAAATATCGGAATCGTTTTTGTGTTTAGTGAATTTCCAGATCTTTATTCCAGTTTGATATTATTTCGATATTCTACACATTCATTAGTTCCATATTTAGTTTGACCTATAAGCCCTTCCAAAGAAGTTTGTGCTGAAACCTGAACCAGAAAAGGAAGAAAAATATAAAAAAAAATATGAAAAGAAGAAGAAGAAGATGAATATGAGGAGGAGGAGGAGGAGGAGGAGGAGGAGGAGGAGGAGAGGGAGAGGAAGAGAGGAAGAGGAAGAGGAGAGGAAGAAGAAGAAGAAGAAGAGAAGAAGAAGAAAAGAAGAAGAAGAAGAAGAAGAAGAAGAAGAAGAAGAAGAAGAAGAAGAGGAAGAAGATGACGAAGAGGAGGAGGAAGAAGAAGAAGAAGAAGAAGAGAGAGCCGAAGTGTGAGAAGAAGAAGAAGAATAGAGTAGAAATCTTCTGGGTGACAAGTCAACATTGTTTGAGATGCTAAAAGTTTCAGACGAAATGGAAGATTCTAGACCCATAGCTCCAGGGTGCAATGCAAATCACTCTCAGCATTTCTATTTTTCTCTTCACTTGTCAACACGGTTTCTATCTCACACTACTTCTCTCTCTCTCTCTCTCTCTCAATTTGCTAGAGAGTTAGTGGGAAGGATATTTTGAATATTCTTTCCGAAGAATGGACATTGATATGTCCAAAGCTTCGCCAATTTATGTACATGCATAACAATATCATCTATAGTTATTCCAAATTGCTTTTTTCATATCATATAGAGTTCAATAATTATTTCCATAGTCTTTATTATGTAAATTCATCTATAATTTTGCTGTATTATAAGATATTGTATATAAGTGTATAAGCCAGTATATTTTGTAATCTACATAAATAAAGTATTCAACCAATCACTCTGCTCCTACTTCTTCTTCTTCTTTTTCTTCTTCTTCTTCTTCTTCTTTTTCTTTTCCTCTTTTTTTTTGTTATTTTTCTTCTTTTTCAGGTTCTTTTTCCCTCATATAAAAAGAGAAAAATATCTTTAATTCCTCCTTATCTTTTCTTCTTATTCTACCCCCCATCACCTTCTCTATCTTCCTCCATACATTCCTATATTTCTTCTTTTTTTTCCTCCTCCTCTTCCTCCTCTTCTTCTTTTTTCCGCCTTCTTCTTCTTCCTCCTCCTCATCCTCCTCCTCTTCAACTTCACATTTTCTCTCCCTTCTTCTCTTTTCGTTTATCTATTTTTGCTCCCTTTTCTTTGTTCTACTCTCCTATCCCCTCTTGCGTTTGATCTGTTAAATTTATTTTCTTCTGTTCCTCGTACTTGCTATGCTATTTCCTCCATTTTATTTTATTCCAGTTCATTCATTTCTCCCCAAAAACGCAATTTTCCACTCTTATTACTCTTAATGCCGGTTGCACAACAGCCGGTTAAATTTTAACCGTGATTAATTCCAAGAGAACCAATCAGAGAAGCCCTCTTTACAAAAACGCCTTCTCTGATTGGTTCTCGTGAAATTAATGACGGTTAAAATTTAACAGGCTGTTGTGCAACCGGGCCTTATTTACTCACATCCTCCACTCTCTTTCACCGTATTTCTCTCAAATTTTCAAAAATTCTTCAATAGTATAAAAATAGAATTGATAGAATAACTGTGAGTTGTAACACTGCAATATGCAATCAAAGTTGCAAAAAACTTTTCTCGCGTGTGTTTACTACAACAACACCTCCTCTCACTCACTCTTCCTCTCTCTCTCACTCTCACTCTCTCTGTCTCTTTCGCTCTCTCTCTCTCTCTCTCTCTTTGACACACTTTCGCATTCAAATAATTTCAAACCACTTTCACTTCATTGAGAATTTAATTCAAGAAAATAATATGTAATGTCTTCAAGAATTGTCCAGTCTTTTAAACAAGATGGATAATTTCTTTCGAAGTTTCAGTCACTCTTGTCTCAATAATTTAGAATCAATAGTCAAAACTATAATAGTCAAAACTAAATAGTCAATATTTACGAGTTTTATAATTGATCAATTATCATTTTATATGCAATACAGATTTAAATTAGATTTTTTTAGTATTCAAAGTGTTGAACTATAATTTAACGAAGATCCTAAATAAATGCTGCTAATCACCCCGAAGACTTCTGCTACTGCAGACATTGACAACAGGGTAAACAGCTGGATGGAAATTCGATGACAACTACTATCCAAAAATTAGTTGCCAGCCCGGGAATCAAACCTGGTACCTCCCAATTGCTAGTCAGGAATGCTTATTTTTTCGATAGTAGTTCTCATCGAATTTCCATCTAGCTGATAACCCTGTTGTTAATGTCTGCAGTAGCAGAAGTCTTCGGGGTGATGTACAGCATTTATTTAGGATTTTCGTTAAATAATAGTTATATATTAATTAGCATTTGCATAAATTTAATGCATTCTCTATTTAATTCCATCTTTCAAAGTGTTTAGTAAGTGTTTAATAAATTCAAATTGTGAATAGTAAAGTTTTAAGAATGAAAAAAAAACAGTATTCATTCAAGTATATTATTTACATTTACATCACATTTTTATGTAGTATTCTATCCTTGTATGTAGTATGTCCCCTCACATCTACATCACATCCTCACTTCAACATCTTTGAAATAAATCTCACTATAAATTCGACTACTGCTCGATTATTCTGTCACATATTGATCACATGATCACACGGAGAATCAGAAATAATTTGATAATATTCTCTTCAAAATGATATGAATAACTTTATCTCAACGATACGGGAATTTCGCATCTTTAAAGAACCTCTTTTAAAGTACTTGATTATGTTCGGGTTTTGAAACCTAATCTATACTATAATAAACTAGTAGTCCTGTGAACAGTAGACCTCACGCTGTATTCTCATCCACAAGTACCGGATTGAAACTATAGACCAAATGGAAATACAGTAATAGACTGGCTTCTCCACTCATCTGTGTAATCACTTGTCAGCTGATTTATGATGAATAATTCTATAGTCTGATTTTTACTCTAATATTGGCGTATGAAGGAGGCTCCTTTTTCCTTTTATATTATCCTTGAAATGCAAAATTTCCAAAAACCTTGTATATAAATCGACGCGCAATTAAAAAAGGAACATACCTGTCAAATTTCATGAAAATCTATTACCGCGTTTCGCGGTAAATGCACATCATATAAACATATAAACATTTGAACATTTAAACATTAAGAGAAATGCCAAACCGTCGACTTGAATCTTAGACCTCTCTTCGCTCGGTCAATTAAAGAACTGGCTTATACAGCTACGGGATAGAAAAATTATGTTTTCCTACAGTTACGTTGAAAAGTGGCCATTGCTGCACTGATTACAGAACGCAAAGAATCACTTTTCCGCTCTAGTGCGGGAAAAAATTTTTCTGCACTCCAGATTTGCAACATGGCACGCAAATACTTAGTAGGTTATATGGAGCAACAGTGCAGCAAAATCAAAATGAAGTTGGTAACAGTGACTGCTGTGGCTGCTATAGTGAGCAGAGGTGCAACCAAGCACAACGCGCTAATTATTATTCATTATATATTATAACCAAGGACAACATTTTTATTCAATTTGACAATAAATTAAGGTTTTTATCAATAATAAAATTACACAGAAAAACATTTGATGCATTCACGCAATTTTTACCCATAATTACCCACTTTTCATATTCAATGGTAACTGTAGGAAAAACTAATGTGAAATACGTGCGCAAAGTTCCTCTGCTGCACTCAAGAAACCATTCCGCCCTCGCCTACGGCTCGGGCGTAAACGTTTCTTTCGGTGCAGCAAACTGTCACTTTGCGCACTAGTTGCACAAATAACTATTGACTCATCATCACTTCTCAACTACTCAACTGATTAACTTGAAATTGTGCATAAATATTATGGAGTCTTAATTGACCGAGGATGGTTAAAGGCTTATTTTCAATTCTTCAAGATTTCATTACGTCAAGTTTTAAAATATTCCCTTGCAGAGCACGGGTTACCTGCCAATCACGAATAATTTGATAATATTATCTTCAAATTGACATAAATAACAGCTTTATCTGAACGATAACGATACGGGAATTTTGCTTGTTCCAAGAACCCCTTGAAAAGAACTTGAAATGTTTGAGTTGTGTAACCTAATTTGAGATGTTTGGAGTTATTATTTAGGACTTGAATAAATTTCTGTAAGAGTGTTATTCTTGAAAGTTCAGTATGGCATTTGATAAGCAATTAAAGTAGAGTATCATTAAAGTAGAATGTATTAAAGTAGTATTATTAAATAGAATCATAGAGAAACAATAGCGTAAGTAGATATCCCATGGTATAGGGCGTTTATGTCGCAACTTTTACTGTTATCTCAAGCCGATTACTGTAGATTATTTTCGATTTTTACTGTTTTGAACGGGTAAGAGTGTATGAACGGCACAATATGAGAGACTACCAGCGTCATAAAGCTTCACGGGAAAGAGCTACGTGGGCTATCAGCTTGAGATAACATGAAAATTTGTGACATAAACGCCCTATACCATGGGATATCTACTTATGCTATTGTTTCTCTATGATAGAATGTAGAGTATCCTCGAAAAATGAGCAATGATTTTTCATCCTCAGAGAATGTAGCCTATCTATCCAAAGCTGCGTTTACACCAAAGTTATTAACAAAATGTTAATAACTTAATCCTAATAGATTCTAAGATAGATTGAACATTACGTATCATACACCTGATGAACATATGTGTTCATCAAGTTCCGTTCAATCTAATAAAATCTATCCTATTATATTAAGCGAGCAATTTCTGTATTTATATATCTGGTTATTTCTATATCTGGTTATTTTTATATCAGGTTATTTATGTTCAACGGATCTCGAAAACGGCTCTAACGATTATCACGAAATTTGGAACATAGTAGGTTTATGATATAAAGATTCGATTGCACTAGGTCTCATCCTACGGAAAACTCGCTGAACGACATTAAAAGGATAATTCATCCTTGACTGAAACAGCTGGGGATAGTAAAAAAGTGCGTGAGCGAGTGAGTATGTTGAAAATCAAAATATCGCATCCCCGAGATTCATAAGATGACGTATAGCCAGCTGTGAAATATAAACACGATCATTTCAGAGAATTGTGTTCTGTTTATCAATAAATGAAAATAACGAGCGAAGCTCGGTGCCCCGATATTGAGGGTTAAGTTATTAACATTTTGTTACTAACTCACATTTGACACTATTGTTACTACAATAGTAACAATAGTATTGTTACTACAATAGTATTGTTATTGTTTGACACTTTTTGTTACTATTTCACATTTTGTTAATAACTTTGGTGTAAACGCAGCTTAAAATAATATATACTCAACATTGAAGAATTTATCCTCAAAAATCCACTAATTTCGGTGTTAGAAATATTCTCAAAACACAATTTCAAAGATTCTACTTTGGGTACTCAAATTAGAAATTTTACGAAATTGTTTTTTCCTTAGAATGTTATCCCATTTTAGTGGCTTGATTGTACCCAAAAACTTTGGAAAATATCACCAGTGGAAAACTCTGGAAAACCTGATTCACGATGTTCGTACAGTATCTTCACATTTTTATTTGTTAGAATGAGAAAAATATCGCAACATTTTCGTCTAGAGCATCATTTTCTTTCTATTATCATTTTTTGTCCGAGCGAAATGAGGTCTAAGATTCAAGTCGACGGTTTGGCATTTCTCTCAATGTTTATATGTTTTCATGTTGCGCATTTACGGCGAAACGCGGTGATAGATTTTCATGAAATTTGACAGGTATGCTCCTTTTTAAATTGCGCGTCGACGTATATACACGGTTTTTGGAAATTTCGCATTTCAAGGATAATATAAAAGGAAAAAGGAGCCTCCTTCATACGCCAATATTGGAGTAAAAATCAGACTATAGAATTATTCATCATAAATCAGCTGTCTAGTGGACTATAATACTACCCGTTCAAAAACATCGAACATCTTGAAAATGTATCTTTCCATCAACGTTGTAGACAGTTGCAGCCAGACCTGATAACAGCGCTCACACACACATTCCGGGACGACACGTCACGGTACGATAGGACAGAAAGCTCTATATTTATTTAGGATTTTTTCTAGACATTTTTAATTGATAAATTATTTATTAATTTTTGAGAAAACATAACAACAGGTCAATGTAACTTACTGATCGCGAGGTCTACTGTTCACAGAACTACTAGTTTGAATTTTTTAATTGAAATCCAGAAATTCTCAATATAAGCAAATGCTGAGTATTAATAATTATTCAAACTATTTTCTAGCAGAATTTAATCATCGCAAACCCGGAAAAAGTCAGCTGTTATCTAACTTTCAAGAGCTTTTTGATAACACATCAAGTATGTAATAATTTTCTACGTCATAGAATATTCTAAGTACGCAAAAATGGAATTGAAATAAGAAGATAACAGTACTTGTGGGACGATATATTGAAACTAGCACATAAGTGATAATGTAGCGAGATTCACTTGAAACTGTCAGCTATCAGTAGATTGAATAACAACTATGCTTCCCATCCTACTAATTTTTACCCAATATTTTAATATAATTATTGTTCATCATTGTATCTTGTTGAGTGATATTGTCATATGAGTGTTCTGTGTGTAACCATCCAGCAGTGCGGCATCAGGTTAAAGACATATATATTATTTGAATGTTATATTGTTTCCAAATGCTGATACATGGATAGCAACTCTATTTGTATGGATTATGTTCGATAACAAATAAAAATTTTGATTGATTGATTGAATATATTGTTCATCATCATCTAATATCGGGGCACCGAGCTTCGCTCGTTATTTTTATTCATAGAATTCATTTATGAATAGAATTTTATTGGTCATAAAATATTCACATGAATACATGGACTTCGTCTATTTTTTAACACTAATAAGTAAGTCAAAACAAACAAAAAAACACTTAGATCAGTCAGTATCAGAACAATAAAATAACACATGAATCACATAAAACGATTCCAATCTATTCTAAAATAGTCATGATGTACGTTGTATAAACATTCATTAATTAACACTGCTTTCAATATTTTTTAAAATTGTTTGCATGTGAGTACCTTCAAGTGGTCAGGTGTGGAGTTATATAATTTGATAGACTGATGTGAAGTGCCAGTTTCTTTGTGATTTAGTAAGACTGTACAACGGAATTCTCTAACAGTAAACAGAACACAATTCTCCAAAATGATCGTGTTTATATTTCACAGCTGGCTATACGTCATCTTATGAATTTCGGGGATGCGATATTTTGATTTTTCACATCCTCACTCGCTCACTCACTTTTTTACTATCCACAGCTGTTTCAGCCAAGGATGAATTATCCTTTTCATGTCCTTCAGGGGGTTTTCCCAGGGATGAGACCTAGTGCAATCGAATTTTTATATCATAAACCTACTATGCTCCAAATTTCGTGAAAATCGTTAGAGCCGTTTCGGGATCCGTTAAACATGAATATATACCCATATAACCATATAACCACATAACCATTAAAATATATATATATATATATATATATATATATATTATATATATATATATAGAGCACATAACAGAAGACACTTTGAAGTTTGTAATATAAATTAAAACAGGAGACACGATATAAATAGATTGAAAACACTTAATGTAAGTTTTAAGTGTTTTCAATCTATTTATATAGTGTCTCCTGTTTTAATTCATATATATATATATATATATATATATAAATTTATACAGAAATTGCTCGCTAATATAATAGGATTACTAGTGACCCCCTGGGTTGGAGAACTCGCTCGAAACCCGCAACTATTAATTATACAGAGTTGGTGAGAATATTATGGAAAGAGCTAAATAGTTCTTAAGAATAATTCTGACAGTAGGTTTCATTGGGGTTCCTATTTTAATTTGAAAACTACTTTATCACAGTTTTTAAACTGTGAGCACTAATAGAATGAGGAGCGCTGAGGCTATTCCATACTATAATAAAGGAAAGAACTGGCTTATACACTTATTACGGGATGGGAATATTATGTTCGACGCATCATCACGTCTCAACTACTCAACTGATTATCTTGAAATTTTGCATATAGATTTTTAATGAACCCAGGATAGTTATAGGCCTGTTCTCAATTCTTCAAGATTTCATTACGACAAGTGTTCAGTTTGTCAAGTTTTAAAATAATCCTTACGGAGCATGATTCACCTGCTATAGTGAGGTCCACGTTATAATGACGGTGTTGTTTGTTTAGCAATGGTATTGCTATCCTTGTCTATCATTCAACAAAGCGGCTAGCGCTATCTTTTCCTCGCTCTGCTCTGTTGCCAGATCGTCTTTTAACAATGTAGAATATCAACAATCAATTAACAAAATATTTCATCTTAATTATGAAAATTCATTATGAAATCATTGAAAAATGTTATTTCTTGATCAATAAAATATAATTTATTAGCTGTCTGGCTCGCTTCGCTCGCCATATCCGACTGGATCGTCCAAAAATGAGATCAGCGGGCTCGCTTCGCTCGCCTACATTTTTCATTTGAGCATGCTTCATTCCATCAGAAAGTCAAAGTACTGAGAAAACGCAGAAAAGATGAGAAAAACGTTGGAAAAACGCTGATTTTGGGCGTATCTTTGATGAAATATTAAAGTCACCTCATCACAAAATTTTTAGACCCTAGCTAAACCTCTGTACCACATTTGAAAATTTTCTGTATATTACTTGATAAAATAACTGAGAAAACGCAAAAAACGCTAATTTTTGGTGTATCTTTGGCGTTATTTCAAATTCCTTCTAACACAACATTATTACACCCAAGCTGAGCTTCTGTAGTAAATTTGAACATTTTATGTTCATTTGTTCTCGATAGAGCTGAGAAAACGCTAAAAAACGCTGGAAAAATGCAGATTTTGGGCGTATCTTTGGAATTTTTTTCAAATCCGTTCTAGTGCGCCTCTAAAGGGCCAACTGAACATACCTACCAAATTTGAACGTTTTTGGTCCGGTAGATTTTTAGTTCTGCGAGTGAGTGAGTGAGTTAGTCAGTCAGTCAGTCAGTGAGTGAGTGAGTGCCATTTCGCTTTTATATATATGTAGATTATTTTGAACGAGTATGAACAGTTAATATTACATCAATAATCCTGTGTCCGCTACCTTCTATAGAAGGCATTGACAAGACAGAGGATCGGCAACGTTGCTCTCCTATCTTTCTCCACTGCCTTTATAACGTGGACCCCACTATAGTACATTAGTCAACAAACGATTTTGCAACAGTGCGGATGTAGAAAAGGATAGCAATGGTATTGGGATAGCAGATAGAGCTTCAGATAGCAATAGAGCTATCTGCTTTGTCCAATGATTAACAAAGATAGCAAATCAATGTTAATCAGGTCCTGACTTTACAACGTGAATCTCACTGTATATTATCTGAAGCTCTCCAGAGTGTTTGTTGGAGGCTATTTATAAGAAATTCTGACGGTTTAAAATGATTATATTGAAGTAGAAGTACTCCAATACGTTTGTTTTATCAATATTGGAGTTACCAAGGTAACTAGCCTGGCCTTATCAGAACTCAACATTCGAAAAAATACTCGAGAGGTTTTGAAAGATGTAAGAATCCCATATGATGTGGAATCTATATCTATATAATATATATAAAAGCGAAATGGCACTCACTCACTCACTGACTGACTGACTGACTCACTCACTCACTCACTCGCAGAACTAAAAATCTACCGGACCAAAAACGTTCAAATTTGGTAGGTATGTTCAGTTGGCCCTTTAGAGGCGCACTAAGAAATCTTTTGGCAATATTTTAACTCTAAGGGTGGTTTTTAAGGGTTTAAAGTTTGTCTTTTAGCATGTATATTCTTCTTATTCCAATATCTTAAAATTATAATTGAAATGTCCATACCATATGTTAATATAGAACTATAATCTAGAGAGAGTACCTCTTCAAAACAGTTGTTCTGGTAACTAAATTAATAATTTTGTCAGGTTGGCATTAAGTTGAGGTGACTTTGTTAGGTTGGCACCAAGTTGAAGATTGAAATGCATTTATCGCGGAAAAATTGATTGTGCACTGCTACTTCAATCAGAGCTATTCCTGGGAATATTACATCGTCTGATATGGCGAGCGAAGCGAGCCCGCTGATCTAATTTTTTACGGCTAGACGGATATGGCGAGCGAAGCGAGCCTGTTTTCTGACGGTGGACCAGTGGGCGGAGCTCCGTGTCTAGACGGATATGGCGAGCGAAGCGAGCCTGACGGCTAGTCTTGAAATAATATTACCTCACACTAGTAGTTCTGTGAACAGTAGACCTCGCGTAGTTATAAACCGCAGCTTCCTCTTATACTGTCCATCAGAGTAAATCCTGTCTGTATGTCGTGTCGGCGAGATATCGGTGTGAAAACTACTAATGGCTGTACGGGTTGGTATATAAAAAATGCTAACATAAACAAATAAATAAATGCATAACATTGTAAATGAACTTCCCTGGTTGCAATTTATTGGCCATCAGAGAAATTATTAACATTTATAAATAAACTAATATAAATCATATCAAGTGATATTTTCTCTCATATTTGGATATCATGAAAATATGAACAGTTTCAATAATAGTTTTACAAAAATTAATTCATATTGATAAAGCAAGAGGTATATGTTATTTATTCGAGATCTCGAACAGATAGTTCTTAGTTCATTGTTAGAATTGGTTTGGGCTTTAAGCCTGTTGTTCCTCCCCCAATCATTCATAGTTGAGAATTATATTGTAACTATCAATGTATAAATAAATAAATAAATAGTTGACCGAGCGAAGTGAGGTCTAAGATTCAAGTCGACGGTTTGGCATTTCTCTTTATTTTTATATGTTTTTATGTTGCGGCGAAACGCAGTAATATATTCTCATGAAATTTGACAGGTATATTCCTTTTTAAATTGCGCGTCGACGTATGTACAAAGTTTTTGAAAATTATGCATTTCAAGGATATGCATTTCAAGCATTTAGGAGTGGAGCCTCCGTCATACGCCAATATTAGAGTAAAAATCAGACTTAAGAACTATTTATAATAAATCAGCTGTCGAGTGGATTATAAATTGCATTCAATAACGCATGGAATTTAATATCTCAATGTAGCCTAACTTAGTTAAAAACAGCTGTGTGGACTATTAATTGCATGCAATTGATAACTTGAAGTAGCATAGTATTTTCTCCTGACTTTTCTCTGCTTTCAACTCGGTGAGCTTTTAATGATAGTAGCATAGTTGTTTACAACCAATTATTAGCATTGTCGGTTCAACAACCCAAACAGCCATTAGACACCCCTTTTTTTACACACCGATATCTCTCCGACACGACAGGACAGGACAATTTACTCTGATTGACAGTATTGGAGGAGGCTGTGGTTTATAACTTCGCGAGGTCTACTGTTTACAGAACTACTAGTAGTTGAATAGTTGAGTATAGACTTAGAAAAAAAATAGCATAAATATAATATCCAAAGATATATTTCGCTATATTCTCTGTAAGACTTGCAAAAGTTGGATAAAATAAATATTCTAAGGTAAGAACATAACCTATTTTTTCGGACCTTTTATTATTTATCAAAATTTAGGAACAGAATAGTTTTGGGCTATGCCTGTTGTTCCATCCCGATCATATTCATTATGATTTGTAATTGTATGAACAAATAAATAAATAAATAAATAATACTAGAAATGGCAGCCTTTAGACCTTTAGACAAGTGAGCCTTTAGCTATAGACAACTAAATACATTTCACTTATATTATACAGGACATGAAGATCATACACGTTCTATTTACTACACATATATACATATTTATAATACCCAATACATCCACAAGTAACCAAGTATATAATTGAGAAACCATAGATACAGATATACTACCTATTTCAAGAAACACTTTGAAATAGCTTAGGGCAACCGGTGTAGAAGAGGTCACCCAAACTAGGTCGAACCTCACTCTTGTGGCTTAACCTGTCACTCTTTCTCTCTCACTTCTTCTTCCTCTTTCTCTCTCTTTCACACTCACGTTTCTGCTTTATCCTATATTCTTGTGGTTTACTGGCAGTTCATTGTTCTGTCGTGAAAGGTATTGCATAAAGTCGATAAGTTACAAGTTTTATGTTAAGATTCACTCTAAACCTTCAGCATTTCTCATGAATAACATCTATGCTATCCATTGAAACAATGTTGACAATATGAAGTAAATATGACTATACTTGAAATTTGGTTTACTCACATATTTTCGAAAAATTTTGTTTGTTTGTGTTTGGGTGTTTGTTTCTACGGTAATATATCTCAGTTAATGCAATATTTTTAATATTTAATAAAGTTTTTTAGATTTGTTATTCTATTTAATTTTCACTATAGTGAGGTCCACGTTATAATGGCAGTGGAGATCAACGTTGCCGATCCTCTGTTTTACAATGCCTTCTATAATAGACGGTAGCTGATACATGATTATTGATGCAATATTAACTTTTCCTACAGTTACGTTGAAAAGTGGCCATTGCTGCACTGATTACAGAACGCAAAGAATCACTTTTCCGCTCTAGTGCGGGAAAAATTTTTCTGCACTCCAGATTTGCAACATGGCAACGCAAAATACTTAGTAGGTTATATGGAGCAACAGTGCAGCAAAATCAAAATGAAGTTGGTAACAGTGACTGCTGTGGCTGCTATAGTGAGCAGAGGTGCAACCAAGCACAACGCGCTAATTATTATTCATTATATATTATAACCAAGGACAACGAGGACTTTAGGATTTTAGGATTAAGGTTTTTATCAATAATAAAATTACACAGAAAAACATTTGATGCATTTCAGGCAATTTTACCCATAATTACCCACTTTTCATATTCAATGGTAACTGTAGGAAAAACTTAATGTGAAATACGTGCGCAAAGTTCCTCTGCTGCACTCAAGAAACCATTCCGCCCTCGCCTATGGCTCGGGCGTAAACGTTTCTTTCGGTGCAGCAAACTGTCACTTTGCGCACTAGTTGCACAAATAACTATTTCATTCTCCTTTAAAATAATCAAATTATATTCTATTAAACAAGAAATTATATTCTACAATAATATCATAATTAAGTTTAAATATTTTCTTAATTAATTTATTATTCTACATTGTTAAAAGACGATTCGGCAACAGAGCAAAGCGAAACCGAGCAGAGCAAAGGAAACAGATAGCGCTATCTGCTTTGTTGAATGATGGGACAAGGATAGCAATACCATTGCTAATCAAACACTGCCATTATAACGTGGACCTCACTATAGAATTATAGTGAGAATAACTTTAAAGTTTTAGCATTTCTTATGATTAATATCTATGCTCTCCCATTCAACCAAGGCTGACTACAAATTTAATCTACTAAAATATTTTAAAATATTTTTGTTTGTGTGTTTGTTTCTACGGTACTAATATGACAGTTGATTATTTGTGTATTCATTCAATGATGCACAAAATACAAATCATTTAAATGATTGGGGAAGGACCAACAAGCACAGCCTATAACTGTTCCTTCCCCGAATTTCGATTCATATCTCGTATTGTTGATGGAAGATTCTATTATTGCAGTTCAACCAACTGCTGAAATTATCACTTTTTAATACTTTTTTCAATCATCCAATTGAAGCTATATAAATAAGTCTTAGTTTTTATTTGAAACTTCAATCAGCCGCCATTTTGGATAAAATTATCATAGAACATTTTAATTAATGTCGTCTCCCTTGTTTTAAGAAGGCCTTCAAAATGATGTACCATACAATGGGTGTTAACTCTCAAAATATTTGAGTCACAACCCCTCATTTTTTTAAAAAACTAAAACTTCAATCAGCCACCATACAAATATCATAGAACATTTTAATTAATGCCATATTCCTCGTTTTAAAAAACTATTTGATATATAGCGTATGGCATTTTGACACATTTATCTCTCAAATATGAATTATGCGCTCAATTATAATAATTGATTGTCATTAAATTAAAAAAGTCAAAATATAAAACTATGCAAATGGAGAGAGCCAGTAGTTTTATTAACATAATTATCAAAAGATAAAACTAGACATATTATAAAGCTAAGTCCAAATCAGCCAACCATTCAAGAGCTGGTGCAGCATTCACAAAATCCTCAACGGCATGGGGATACAACCTGACAGGACAGACCTCAGTTATATGTTTCAAAGTTTGTTTTGGAGCTCCACAGTCACATTCAGGTGATGGAATGATCCCCCATTAACTATCCCACAAACTATTTGAAATGATGTACCACACAATAGGTGTTTAAATTTAAAATATTCGAGTTACAACCCCTAAGTCACCCCCTTATGAGGGGTTGAAATTCAGTTGTACGTCAAAAGGTAGAGTATTGGACCAATAACTTATCCTTGAATATTTAATAAAAATACTAAGAAATTGTGAAAAACCACAAATTTATTGATACTTAGAAAGACCGGTTTCGGTTGTTACACCATTGTCAATCTCTAAAATAAACTTAGGTGTCCTGAAAGGTAGTATTATATCTACAACAGCCTCTTTAACTTATTGAAGGGTTCCCATACATATGAGTCACTCTGTATATTACTCCATACAACATGATAAAATATTGTAACATTTTCAAACAACACCTAATATGTGAATTTTCCAGCATCAACAGCTGTGAATCATATCCTCACCTATAGTGCGGTCCATGTTATAATGACAGTATTTGATCAACTTTGGTTTTGCTATCCTTGTCTATCATTCGACAAAGCCGGTGGTACTATCCTTTTCTAGGTCCACAACAATGCCAATTAAGTTTTTGAGAGTGTAAAAATATAATTAATCAATGGAGAGAATCGGCATCGCTATTCTTCTATCTTTATCCACTGCCATTATAACGTGAACCTCACTATAGAACAGCAAAACAAGAACAAAATCAATAGGGAAATTTATTTCTAGATAGTGATTATCAATTTAATGTGTATCAAAATACTCTCATAATCATTTACGAAAATAACAGAGAATAATATTATATTTGCATAGGAAAAAAGAATGATCACCTCTTTTGGGGTGAGGATAAAGGAGGTGGAGGATGAGGAAGAGAGAGAGAGATGAAAGATTAGGGGAATAGGAGGAGGAGGAGGAAGAGGAGTAGGAGGAGGAGGAGTAGGAGGAGGAGGAGAAGGATGAGGAGAATGAATAGAAGCCTGAGGAAGAAAAACTAGATAAAGTTAGATAGAAGAGGAAGAAGGTGAAGAGGATGTTTTATCCCGTTTTTCAAACCATGTATGACGTAAAGCTGATAATAACAGATAAATAACAATTCCTTGAATGTAATAAATATGTAAATCATGATTATTTATCAAGAAAACAACAATTTTTAATGAAAATATGATACAATATATGAAAATGTTATAACAGTTTTCCTTTTTGTTTTCAGGTGAGAAATATTTCCGATGATACAACAAATACATTTCGGTAAGAAGTTTTCTCAAGATTTCTAAAACTATTTCTTTTTAATAGGCCTATACATATTCTATATTTGATGTTTATTAGAGTTAACCACAAATGAATTTCCTTACAAGGTTTAGAAATTGATTTACAATGAAATAAAATGATACATTTCTGTAAGTTTCTATACGTCAATTATACATAAAAACCGTAATTGAGTACTTAATAAAATATAGATCCGATTTTCCTCTCACAATAAACTCTACTCTTAATTATTATAATCTAAGGGCCACTGCTAACAAATATGTAACCTATAACACTAATATTGAATGTATAAGGAGGCAATTAATTTACATAGGTACTAAAATAATAAACCTCATTCCGAATCACTTTCTCATGGACAATAAGGTCAGCGGAAAAATTAAACTGGATATAAAAAACTGGACATACAGTAATTTCTTCTTCCATTTAGATATATGACTCGAGATTTCTGCTCCAGCATTTTTTATTTTTTTTTTTTCATTAGTTTTTTTTATTTTTCAGTGGACTCGCTTACCTTTATTTTGAGTACCTATTCCTCTGTTTTCTTCCTTCCCCCCATTTCTCCCTTCCTTTTTTCCTCATTACTTCTCTTCTCTTCTTTGCCTGCCTATTACATGGGAAACCATAGTTGGCTAGGTATCTTCCTCTCTTTTTTCTCTTCTCCAACACACCCAAACACTAAGCCCATGGTTTTTTATATTTGTAACATTTTATTGTGTTTTATTTGTTTCGTAAATCTTTGTAATTTTGTTTTGTCTTGTTTTGTGTGTTTTTAATAAATTGAAAATTGAAATTGAAAATTGAAAAAAAAAGTAGATTGGTTTCCTCAAGATTTTTAACACTAGTTTTTCAAAAATATAGTTATTGATAATAATAGAATTAACAACAAATGAATTTCAATACAAAGTCGAGTAATTATTGATTTTTTCAAGTTATTTGTAAGCGTGAATCGGGTTTCAATTCAAATTCGCATTGAAACTGGTGAGAAAAAATTTCAATAAAAAACTACTGTATGTAATTTATATCCACATTTTTTAGGGCCACATGAATTATTAAAACATACTTTTGTTCAATTTTACTGTGTAGGCCTATGTAATATGTTTGATAAAAAGTTGTCTTGTGATAATAAAGTGTAAACACTTTCTACAAAGCTGCCAATGGATAATTTCTCACAGAAGGACATAGAAAAGTGATTTAGCTACACACACATCGATTTTCGTTCGTACGATTTTTCGCCGTCCTTATAAATTCTATTAGATTAAACAGATGATTTCAAACAGATGATGTTTGTCAAGTTACGTTTAATCTGATAGAATTCTGACGGCAAAATATCGTACGAACAAAAATCGATGTGTGTGTAACTGGTTAAGGTATTCCAAGTATTGTTAAAGTCTAGTAAACTGGGCACTTTTATAATTTGCATAATATGCCCAGGAGCGTTTAAAATTTTCCTGAAATCTCAACTTGAAAGATGTTTCATTTCATAATATAAACATGACGTCAAATCAATTTCCCAGCTGTCTGGAAGGATAATAGAAGTTGAGGTGGAGGAGGAGGAGAATAATTCATTAAGTATTTATTCATGCAGATTACAATATAATATACTGGATTATACACTTATATATTCATATAATAGCTTACAATACACTAACACTTACCACCTTTTTAAAGGTCTACCAATATCTCTTTCTACCATAAGGTAATTTCTGAGAAAATACAATTAAAAAAAAAATTCTGAGAAATTGTTTGTGGAAATTTCTGAGATATTACAATTATTCAAATGCTAATGAATTAATAATTATTATTAAACGAAAATACAAATTAAATGCTGTAATTCACCCCAAACTCCTAGGACTCCTAGACTCCTAGGTGAAGTCCACTTCTTCGAATTTCCATCTGGCTGTTTACCCTGTTGTCAATACTTGCAGTAGCAGAAGTCTTCAGGGTGAATTACAGCATTTAATTTGATTTTCGTTTAATAATAATTATTGTCTATATTTCATTATCTCAAAAGCGGTGATGAAATATAGACCTCATGAAAGAAGAGATCTTGGTAGATCTCTAAAACGATGGTGAGTGTACAAATTATAACTTGTAAAAACAATATTATTTGTATTTATCATTATTTGAAAAAGGTTGCAATGCAGCAAAGTTTTAGATGGATTCACAAGATTTGAACTGAAATAATAATTATTAAACTTTAGGCCTACATGATATGAAAAAAAAATAGAATTACTATAAAAAATATTTTTTTGTATCAACATAAACTGGCGGAGCTGGATGAGGAGAAGGAGGAGGAGGAGAAGGAGGAAAAGGATGAGGATGAACGAGGGAAATAAGAAGAAGAAGATTGTTTGATTGATTTATTTAATTTACTTTGCCAGGTCTGAGGAGACCTATGGCAAATATCATGTTACATTGCAAACTCAAATCACAAGAAGGATGAGAAAGAGGTGGTGGATATAAGGATCGAAGATGTTTTGGTTGAGGAGGAAGAGGGAGAGGATGATGATGGAGTGGTAGGAGGTGGTGGAATATTGTTGGTGGTGGAGGAGGAGAAGAAATAGGAAAAGAAGAGGAGGAAGAAGAAAACACTGAAAAAAGAAGAGAAAAGAGAAGGAAAATGAAAGTGAACCTTGTATTAACTTATAACATACAAAGAAAATACATGATCAAATTCTCAACAGTCTCTGACATTTTTGATGAAACTATACGAAAATAAATAAATAAATGTTTATTTCCCCCCCAAAAAAAACTAAAACTACAACATCAATTACAATTAAAATGTAGCTAATAGCTAACTATTAGCTATAGCCACAGAGGAAAGAAGCACTACTTGTAAGCACTACTGCTATGCTTATTCCGTGCTATAGCTAACTATAGCATTGTTTGTGTCCTGAATGGAATGAAACTTCTTTTATTATTCTGTTATTCTATTGCAATTTATTTATCTATATATATAAAAGCGAAATGGCACTCACTCACTGACTGACTGACTGACTCACTCACTCACTCACTCACTCACTCACTCACTCACTCGCATAACTGAAAATCTACCGGACCAAAAACGTTCAAATTTGGTAGGTATGTTAAGTTGGCCCTTTAGACGCGCACTAAGAAATCTTTTGGCAATATTTTAACTCTAAGGGTTGTTTTTAAGGGTTTAAAGTTCGTCTTTTAGCATGTATATTCTTCTTCTCCCAATCTCTTAATTATAATTGAAATTTCCATATCATATGTTACTATAGAACTATAATCTATATAGAGTACCTCTTCGAAACAGTTGTTAACTGGCAACTAAATTAATAATTTTGTCAGGTTGGCATTAAGTTGAGTTGACTTTGTTAGGTTGGCATCAAGTTGAAGATTTAAATGCATTTATCGCGGAAAAAATGATTGGGCACTGCTACTTCAATCCTGGAAATATTATATTACTAGCAGTCAGGCTCGCTTCGCTCGCCATATCCGTTTGGCCAGCCGTTTAGTCTGGACCCCCGACTGGATTGTCCTAACATATGATAAAAAATGCCCAAATGAAAAATGCAGGCGAAATGAAACGAGCCTGCTGATCTCATTCGTGGACGATCCAGTCGGGGGTCCAGGGGGCGGAGCCCCCTGGCTAGACGGATATGGCGAGCGAAGCGAGCCTGACGGCTAGTAATGTATAATTTGATGTTTCCGATAGCATTGTTTGTATGCACTTAAGGAATAAAAATCATTTTT
Organism: Nilaparvata lugens; assembly: GCF_014356525.2. Classification (NCBI taxonomy): domain Eukaryota; kingdom Metazoa; phylum Arthropoda; class Insecta; order Hemiptera; family Delphacidae; genus Nilaparvata; species Nilaparvata lugens. The sequence goes on along the minus strand of NC_052517.1, from coordinate 10,632,948 downwards.
ATTCTTATTCTTCATTCACAATAGTGATTTACAATTAGGCGATAGTTTAATTAGGTACGTCATTCAACGAAATGAAAAAAATTTGATAGAATTCTGTTTTATAGAAATTTTATTAAATGATTGAACCAATGTATAATGATAATATTACTGACGTTTCCAATTATTTTCATGCTAATGTATTCAAATGAACAAAAATTCTTATCAATCTTTAATGACGGCAACGCGATGAAACTTTTAACCACCGTCAACTTTAATAGATGTTTGTGTAATTGACATTTACAACACAAGGAAGAAACTAAGGTAAATTATCATTCTTGGATATCACAAAGAAGGATAAAAATTTGATCCAGTTTAAATGACATTTATAATTCAATCAATTCCATTCAACCTGTCGTCAAAGTAACCTCAAATCGATCAGCTGTCAATCAATCTAACACGACAAGGTCTCAAATTATATGATCAATCAATAGTTGAACACAGAAAAAAATAGATAAATCAAGAATTGGAAACTAGATTTGAAATAATCTATTATGGGGAAAACACTGGAACCGGTCGGTTAAGTTCAGTTTTCCGTGATGTTGTAAAACGTAATTGATGAAAGAATTCAATAGGAGGAGGAAGATGATGATGATGATGATGATGATGACGAGGAGCTGGAAGAGAAGAAGAAAAAGAAGGATGAGGAGGAGGAGAAGCTGGAAGAGGAGGAGTAGGAGGATGAGGAGGAGGAAGAGGTTGAGGAGACTAGGGGAAAATATTGAAAATGGCTTAATATATGAGGTACTATATACAGGGCTGTATTGAATGTTACCTCATAGAGAATATACCCAAGTAGATAATACAAGAAGAAGGATAAAGGAGAGGAGGAGAACAAGAAGAAGGAAAAGGAAGAGGAGGAGGAGGAGGTGGAGGAGAAGAAGGAGGAGGAGGAAGTAGATGATACATAGAAAATTTATAAAAGAAAAAAAAAGATTCTGATTAAACTATGAGGTACCACAGGGCTGTATTGAAATTTACCACTAGTAGTTCTGTGAACAGTATACCTCGTTAAAAACTACAGCCTCCATCAGAGTGAATTATGTCCTGTCCAGACGTGTCGGCGAGATATCGGTGTGTAAACAACTAATGGCTGTTTCAAATGTTGTATCGACAATAATTAATAATAATTATAATTATTATCATTAGAATGCTAATAATTTGTTGTAAACAACTATGCTACTATCATTAAAAGCTTACCTAGTTAAAAGCAGAGAAAAGTCGGGAGAAAATAATAAGCTACTTTGAGTTATCAATATTGCATGCCTCATCGCTTGCAATTGATAGTCCACACAACAGCTGATTCTCTACCAAATTACATTGGGATATTAATTATTGCATCAGGACCTCCTAGGTCCGCTAGTATGGACCTGAATCTACAAAAAAATGGCCGCTGTATGTGGTGGTCTTATAGAAATTCCTACTGAGAAAAAAATCACTAATCAGCTGTTAGAGAGCGTCTCAGTTTGTCAAAATTTCAGTTCGTCTAGTTCCCGTTCAAAATATCAATGCCGGTCACCACATACGGCGGCCATTTTTTTGTAAGCGCAGGTCCGGTATATAGGAAGTCGTGATTGCATGCGTCATTGCAAGCAATTAATAATCCACTCTACAGCTGATTTATGATGAATAATTCTATAGTCTGATTTTTATGGTAATATTGGCGTTCGAAAGAGACTCATTTTCCTTTTGTATTATCCAACATTTCAAATGATGCAACATTTCAAAAACATTGAAAAATACGTCGACGCGCAATTTAAAGATGAACATACCTGTTGAATTTTATGGAAATCTATTGCCGTGAATGCGGAACATAAAAACATATAACATATAAACATAAAAACAATTTTTCCCTTTTCCTTCTTATTTCATTCCTTTCTAATAAATTTTTATTTTTCCTTTTTTTTATTAATTCTGTAGCCTATCAAAATCTGATGTATATTTCTTATTTTATTTTTGCATGTTGTATTAGTTTTCTTTCATTTTCTACCAAAATCTTTGAAGTGTAATATTTATTTTGTCTAAGTTCATTCATCTTTTGTAACTCATTTTTTTCTGTAAGTGGGCACCCGCCGAAAAACCTTTTGGGTTTAGCAGGACCCTCGATTGTTTGTATTGTGAATAAAAATGTTGACTTGATTTGAACATCGTCGACTTAAATCTTAGACCTCACTTCGCTCGGTTAACAAAGAGAATATACTGAGTCTTGGAGGAGCAGAAGGAGGAGAACATAAAGAAGGATAAAGAGGATGATGAGGAGGAAGAGGAGGTAAATAGAGTGAGTAGGAGGTCACCCAATGACCCAAGTAAGTGGGTTACCCGATCGCTGTCTGCCTGAGCTCTGAGACAACTTACCACACAGCTGTGCCCTGCAACTTTGCAGCCTATACTCACACATTCACTTCAATCTGTCAGCTTCCCTCATTGATAGCCAACCATTGCTGCCCATTCGCCCGATGCTGACTCATCTCTCTTTGGCTGCTATTATTATTCCTGCTTCAACACACGGTGTGTTCTCAGGAGAGCAAGCAAATCCTGTAGATCGTGTGACGACTAGAACGTGAATGTTGGTTACTTGTATTCTTTGTCTTCTTTAGCTTCTTCTTCTCATTCTTCTTCTTCTTCTTCTTCTTCTTCTTCTTCTTCTTCTTCATCTTCTTCCTCTTTTTCTCTTTCTGTTTCCTCTCCTTTTTCTTCCTCTTCTCCCTTTACTCCTTCTTCTTTTCCTCCTTCTTCTTCTCCTTTTACTATTTCTTCAACTCAACAGTTAGCTCTTGAGCGAGTTCACCAACCCAGAGGGTCACTAAAGTTTACAGATGGAAAAATTTTGTGTAAGGGCTCCTGCAAAGTTCAATCGTTTTTACATCATGAAGTAATTGGAAAAATGAAACATTGAGAGTGGTAAAGTAGGAGGTGGAGGAGGACGTAGTGAAGGTGGAGGAGGAAGAGGAGAAGATAAAGATGAAGAAGTAATCAATGAGGCCAAAAACAAGATAAATCAGAAAAAAGGATACTATTTAATTTAAAAATTAAAAATTAAAAATCGTTCAAGAGTCTATATTAAAATACCGATGACAATAATATTCTACTACTAGCCATCAGGCTCGCTACGCTCGCCATATCCGTCTACCCAGGGGGTTCCGCCCCCTGGACCCCCGACTGGTTCGTCCAAAAATGAGATCAGCGGGCTCGCTTCGCTCGCTTGCATGTAGACCTCAGCGGAACCTCTGTACCGAATTCTGGACCCCCGACTGGATTGTCCAAAAATGAGATCAGCGGGCTCGCTTCGCTCGCCTGCATGTACACCTCAGTGGGACCTCTGAACCGAATTTGAACGTATTATGTCGATTTTATCTCGAAAAACACCCAGGAATAGCTCTGATTGAAGTAGCAGTACCCAATCAATTTTTCCGCGACAAATCAGGACCTCCTAAATAGGTATTTAGGAAGTACAGGATAAATTGGTATTTAGGAGGTCCTGGATAAATGCATTTCAATCTTCAACTTGGTGCCAACCTAACAAAGTCAACTCAACTTAATGCCAACCTGACAAAATTTTTAATTTAGTTACCAGAACAACTGTTTTGAAGAGGTACTCTCTCTAGATTATAGTTCTATATTAACATAAATATGGTATGGACATCTCAATTATTATAATTTTAAGATATTGGAATAAGAAGAATATACATGCCAAAAGAACTGTAAACCCTTAAAAACCACCCTTAGAGCTGAAATATCGTCAAAAGATTTCTTATTGCGCGTCTAAAGGGCCAACTGAACATACCTATAAAATTTGAACATTTTTGGTCCGGTAGATTTTTAGTTCTGCGAGTGAGTGAGTCAGCCAGTCAGTCAGTGAGTGAGTGCCATTTCGCTTTTATATATAAATAGATTATTATTATTAATATCGAAAAATAATTGAATATGTATCAATTTTGAAAATAATAAAGATTTTTACAACCCTGCACACATAATTCAATGAAAACTGATGACTGAATCGAGTCAGTCAGTGAGTGTGTGCCATTTCGCTTTTATATATATAGATAGATTCATGAGCTTAGGAGAAGAAGTATAAAAGAAAGAACGAAAGAAGAAGTAGTAGAAGAAGATGCAGAAAAAGAAGAATAGGAGGAAGAAAAGGAATAAAAAAACGTCAATTCCTAATGTAGATATAATCGCAGTATAAATGTAATATAATCATTTCCTGAATGCCTTCTTACAAATGCGTCACCTTCTATGGTCTTATGAGCGGCTTCCTTTGATCTGAAAATCAGCCAAGTTACACTTTCCTAATCACTGAAACTGAACTAAAACTAAATCTTGTTTTCAATAACCAAGGTATCCTGAGGTTTATTGAAGTCTCAGGGAGACGTTTACTTGCCCACATAAGAAAACTGTAAACAATTATAGAACGAAATCAAATTCAATTCCATTCAGAAGAATTGATATCTATATTAAAATTCACATAAAAAAATCAGCACCTAATTAAGATCGTTTGTTATCCTTGTCTGTCATCAGACAAAAGAGTATCCTTCTCTACCTCTGTACTACCAAATCGTTCATTGACTATAATCAAGATCAGATAAGAAAAATGATCTTTTCATGACTTGTGAATAGATTTCCATAATTTAGATTGAAGATTTTGGTCGTCATTTATATTATTCCAAAACCAACAAGCGATTTGGCAACATGCGGTGGTGGAAGAGGATAGAGCTATCGGCTTTGTCTGATGATAGACAAGAATAGCAAACCAATGTTAATCAGGTGCTGACTTTAAAACGTGAACCTCACAATACAGAGTGCCTGATAAGTCACTCCCTATTTTTATACAGCTATAATTTCTTTATTTATGAACCAATTTTGTTAGAACTACAAGTATTGTATTTTTATTAATTTAAGTCATCTAAATTCAAAATTTATAGTTTTCATGTATATTTTGAACTGAAATTTTACAGTGCACGTGAAAATTCTAACCTTATCTTGGACTTTGTCACCTATAAATTTGGAAGAAAAATAGCACAAGGACTACCTTATTATTTTATCTTCTATAATGTTATTGCATTAGTGTTATTTGAATTATTGTAAATTAATAAAAAATAAAATGAATAAATTATGTAGTAGCTGTTAGGTAGAGCACTCCTTGAGGTTGTGTTTTACACCAATTTTCACTCGTTTCAGTTTAAAAATTCCCCTCTTGACTGTGGAAGAACGGGCCAAAATAGCAGCTCGTTATGAGGTCTGGGGATCTGTGTTGCGAGTACAAAGATGGTGGAGGGCTGAACGAGGGATCCATGCAACACTGGATGCAAAAACACTGTGATCTTTCTTAAGAATAACTGCAACAGAGTTATGTGAAATACCATTTTGACGAGATCCTTGACGCAGTGATTTCTTAGGGCTCTTCATGAACATTTCACGAACTCTGTCATCATTCTCTGCTGTCCTTGACGTTGATGGTCTTCCTGATCGTCTTGCATCTGCGACACTCCCTGTTGTTAGTAATTTAGAATGTCAAATTTTAATAGTTTTTGCATCCAGTGTTGCATGGACCCTCGTTCAGCCCACCACCACCTTTGTACTCGCACCACAGATCCCCAGACCTCATAACGAGCTGCTATTTCGGCTCGTTCTTCCACAGTCAAGAGAGGGGGAACTTTTGAACTGAAACAAATGAATGGTGTTAAAACACAACCTCAAGGAGTTCTCTATCTAACAAATGTAGTTCTAACAAAATTGGTTCATAAATAAAGAAATTAGAGGTGTATAAAAATAGGGAGTGACTTATCAGACAACCTGTAGAATGACTGTTTCATTTGATGACTTGACGAAGTTTGGACAGTAATGTCCACTCAACCACTCAATCATGACTGAAAACTGAAAGGTAAAGGAAACTTTGCAGAACATTTGATAACAAATAATCACACGTTCACAGTTAAGGAGAATGTTGAGTTTCTGCATGTTAATAACAAAGGCAGATCTTTGATATTCTAGAGGCTTCAGAAATAACAAGAGTAATTAAGGAAAATTCCCAGTATAGTTTAAATGACCAGATTCATTTCAACCAATACAACACTACGAAATTAGTTTATCATAAAATTGTAAGCATACATTAGTCAATAGTTTTTCCATTTACATATTTGTTTTATTATCTTTCACACTTGTTTTCTTGGTTCTTATTTTGTACCGAAAGTAAATTTTATTATCATGGCGATTCTGTTGCTTAAGCCACCATTTTGTCACACCGTTGAGTGCGAGGAGACTGTCTAGCTAGGCCAATGGCAGGCGTTCATGCCCTGGACCAATAGCAGTACTCGCCTACTAGTATAAATTCTGCTGCTCTTGTATTTAGTTTTAGTTTATCAGAGATTGACAATGGTGTAATAATCGAAACTGGTCTTTCTAATTATCAATAAATCAGTGGTTTTTTGACAATTTCTTAGTCTTTTTCATTCAATGTAAAGAAAAAAATTAAAAAACTTTAGCAAACTGTCGAAAACCCATATCAAAACTATACTAAACTTACGAAATCCCATAGGAGACTAGCCAAAAACTATAGCAAACTAGCATGGAGCTATAAGAAATTGGGGAAAACCTATAGAAAACTAGTAAAAAAAATGAAAATCGAAGAAAACAGAATTTTTATGAGAACAAAAATAAAATACTGAACAGTTGGTGTATTATGGTTGTTGTTATAAAATGAAACTTTACTCCACATTCCTTCTCCCTTTACCTGTTTCTTTTTCTCTCCTTCTTGCCATATTCCTCTTTTTTGTTTGTTGATTCTTGATCAGCTGTTCTCTAAACCCCCTAGCTATAGCACGCGCTCCAACTGTCTCGAAATATGTAAAGGAAGCAGCTGCAACTCTGAGCTCAATTTGGACAGCTGGGTGATTTTTTGTTGGCCGAGGACTAGAAGAAGTAATAGAAGAAGAAAAAGGAGAAGAACAAGAAGAAGAAAAGGAAATATAAGAACAAGAAGCCACACTATAGTCGTGAATTTCAACACATCAAATAGGTAATGTCTGGGTGAAAGGAGACTGACACTTTACTCCTAATGGACTTTCAACAGCCATTTAAAATCAATGCTGCTTATAAGTTTGGAAGGAAGATTTGAAACGCAATGATGAAGAAGAAGAAGAAGAAGAAGGAGAATAAATAAATACAGTAGAATATAAGTGCACAACTTATAAGAAGAAGAAGAAAAGAAGAAGAAGAGATAGTAGACTGAGGTTGAATGTTAAGGTGCTTATAGACAAGAGTCCGCAAACAACTTTTCTAGTTTGTTGGTGAAACTCTCTTATAACCTGGTGTTGTGTATTCTATTGACCTAATCTAATGAAAGCAAAAGTGCTGTTATCCAAGAAACAAAATGATGATGAAAAAGAAGGTAATGATTGAGAAGAGGAAAATGGGAGAAGAGGACAAAACTATGGGAAAAGGTTTACTGAAACTAGAAGATGAATGGATGTGGATTTGAATATATTTATTTGAAGGAGAAGGATGAAAATAAGAAAGAGATAAAGAGAGATACAATGAAAAAAAGAGTAATCCATCAACTTATCCCTATTTAGTTCATTTCTCTTCTTGTATGTATTTTAGTTTTTTATTTTTGATGCTGCGCTCTTCTGACTCTTTTGACATTAAAATATAGCACCAACCGATTGTAGTAATACATTTGATTGGTTTTCTATTTATATTTGGAATATCATTGTCGTTCATTTAATTTTGATTCTTCAGGTAGAAAAAAATCAAAAGTTCATATTAAGAAATGAATTTCATTTTTTATTTTATTTCTCAAGGCTTTCAAGATAAGAATCCCCCCCACACATGGATTAATAGTCTGAATGGGGAAATATATTTCCTTGATTTGTGTTTTTTATGTTATAACTATTTTTGTATGTTTTTTTGTGGATAAAAAGATGAATTGAATTGGAAATAAAGTATAAGAAAAAAGAAGTCAAGAAGAAGAAGAAAAAGAAGAAGAAGAAGAAGAAGGAGGAGGAAGAAGAAGAAGAAGAAGAAGAAGAAGAAGAAGAAGGAGGAGGAAAAATATGAGTGAAAACAGAGAGAGCAAGATTGAATAGAATGAGTAAAAGAAGAAGAAAGCCATGAAGAAAAGGGCAGGGACAAAGCAGAAGGAGGAAATTGTGAAGGAGAAGAAGGAAATTGAAAGGAGAAGAAGAAAAAACAAATAAGGACAGTGTAGAGAAACAGCAGAAGAAAAAGAAGGAACGTATCAATACAGAAAATTATCAATAATTGTTATATGTGAAATTGTAGGAGAAGAAGAAGAAGTGGAGGAGGAGGAGAAGGGTGGATGGATGGAATTGTTATATGTGAAATTGTGGGAGAAGAAGAAGAAGAAGAAGAAGAAGAAGAAGAAGTGGAGGTGGTGGAGAAGGGTGAAGAGAATGAATAATTTTATCAATACAGAAAATTGTCATGGATTGTGAAATTAATGCTTCGTAAGTGAGAAAATGAAGGAGAAGAAAGAGAAAAAGTAGAAGAGAGAAGAAGAAGAAGAAGAAGAAGAGAAGAAGAAGAAGAAAAAGAAGAAGAAGAAGAAGAAGAAAAGTAGATTTGGGTGCGGTGTGTATACACCCTGTTATGACCTTGGCTCTCCATTTTTTCATACAAGCGAAGTGAAAGTGTTACATGCAAGACTATTAGCATAAGTGTTAACAGTTAACTATTTTCTTTTGTATTTTTCCTGTTCTACTGAATATTTTAGTACCAGTGTATTTTACCATACAAAATATATATAATCCAGTGTATAAAAGTAATAAATTCTTATCTTATAGTATAAATTATTTAATTTATTTCTATATTGTAGTAAGGAACGATTTTCTTTTTGTATTTTCCATGTATGTACTGCATATTTTAGTACCAGTGTATTTTACCATACAAAATGTATATAATCGAGTGTATAAAAGTAATAAATTCTTATAGTATAAATTATTTATTTATTTCTATATTGTAGTGAGGAAATTATAATATTAAGTTTGTTTTTTTGCTCCTGGAAATTATTTCTCTAATATGTGAATATTTCTTATCTATATATATATAAAAGCGAAATGGCACTCAGTCACTGACTGACTCACTCACTCACTCGCAGAACTAAAAAACTACCGGACCAAAAACGTTCAAATTTGGTAGGTATGTTCAGTTGGCCCTTTAGAGGCGCACTAAGAAATCTTTTGGCAATATTTTAACTCTAAGAGTGGTTTTTAAGGGTTTAAAGTTCGTCTTCTAGCATGTATATTCTTCTTATTCTCTTAATTATAATTGGAAAATGTCCATACCATATGTTAATATAGAACTAAAATCTAGAGAGAGTACCTCTTCGAAACAGTTGTTAACTGGTAACTAATTTAATAATTTAGGTTGTCAGGTTGGCATTAAGTTGAGTTGACTTTGTTAGGTTGGCACCAAGTTGAAGATTGAAATGCATTTGTCGCAGAAAAAATGATTGTGCACTGCTACTTCAATCAGAGCTATTCCTGGGAATATTATATCACTAGCTGTCAGGCTCGCTTCGCTCGCCATATCCGTTTAGCCAGACGTTTAGTCTGGACCCCCGACTGGATCGTCCTAACATATGATAAAAATGCTCAAATGAAAAATGCAGGCGAGCGAAGCGAGCCTGCTGATTTCATTCTTGGATGATCCAGTCGGGGGTCCAGGGGGCGGAGCCCCCTGGTTAGACGGATATGGCGAGCAAAGCGAGCCTGACGGCTAGTACTAATGATAATAATGTGAAATATTTCTTCTATAGTGAGGTCCACGTTATAATGGCAGTGGATAAAGATAGGAGAACAGCGTTGCCAATTCTCTGCCTCAATCCTCTGCCTCTAGTTGCGGAGGTAGAAAAGGATAGTACTATCTGCTTTGTCGAATCATAGACAAGGATAGCAACATCATAGTTAATCAAATACTGTCATTATAACGTGGATCTCTCTATAGCATCTAAATTCAAAAATCTACTTTGTGAAAATAATTGATAACTGAAAATTTTGTAAAGTGAACAACTACAAGACTTAACCTATTTCGGACTATGTGTTATCTAAATTTGGGAGAGGAATAGCACAAGGCTACCCTATTTTTCCTCTCCCTATCATTTTGATAATGTACTTATTGTATGAGTGAAAAGAGAATCAATCAATAATACGTACAACAGCACCAAAAAATATTATACCATTGCATTCTTTTGAATGAAATATATAATAATTATTATTTTTCAGTATAAGTAATAAAATATTATATTTTTTGCAGGTACGGAACATTTCCAGTGATCATTTTCTTCTGGGTAAGATGATTTCAATCCTTTTTTATACGATACAAGGAAAATATGGACCAAATTCATTATAGGGAATCATTAGGAAAGATAAATGGGTATTCATTGAGATAACAATAATTACATCGTTTGATGGTTCATAATGTAAATGACGCAATGCTGCATGTAGGCCTATTCACATTGAAATTCAATTTTTCAAGGCTACTTGTATGTAAATAAAAAATTAAAAACTTATAGTCCAAGCAATGAATGCTCTAAAAAGGGTATAGAGCGAAAAGTTGAGAAGACAATTTTTGACCCCCCGTTCTGTTTAGGGTAGTGAGGAGGTAAACATATCAAAAGTCCCTACCCCTACCCCCTGTGCTAAGGTGGTGGGGGTGGTTCAAATTTATCATTTTTTGGTTTCTCGAATAAAACTCAAAAATATGAATCTTAAAAACTTGACTGTCATATAACAAATCAAAGCTTACATAATTTTCTACAATATTCATTCTACAATTTTTTTTATATCTCCTCTAGTTCTTGAGATATCCGCTCTCGAAGGTGTAACATTTTTGAAAAAACACGTTTGTCACCAATTCTCTTCTACATAGATTTATAGTTTTTGAGTTATATGCGAGAAACCAAAAAATGGTACAGATGGAATTAAATAGAGAATGCATTTATTCAAATGCTAATTAATATATAATTATTATTTAACGAAAATCCCAAATAAATGCTTTAAACCACCCCCACCCCCATAGCACAATGGTTAGGGGTGGGGACTTTTGATATGTTTATCTCCTTACTACCCTAAACAGAACTGCGGGGTAATAAATCTTCTCAACTTTCCCTTCTATAACTTTTCCTTGACTGGACTATTAGTTTCCTACTTGAAATATATTTTTATTTTCTACATTTATCAACTTTGAAAGTAAATTTCAAGTGATTCAATAAAAATATATATGAATGATCTGATTGTATGAGAGGAGATATTGTAGAGATATAGATAAAATAGATAAAGATAGACACAAATTATAGGTATAGTCGACACAGCATGATACCACAAATCGTCTAACGGTATTTTTCGTTTCTGCCAGAGAAGACTGTGAACTTTGGCCATTTCATCTTGTTGTTGTTCTCTTTTTCTTCTTCTTCAACCCCCTCCTCCTGCTCCCCCTCCTCCTTCTTCTCGTCCTCCGACACCTCTCCCTTTGCTCCTTCTTCTTTCCCTCTTCCTACTTCTCCTCCTTTTTCTATTTATTCTTTTTTTATATTATATATTTTATTTTATTTGTTCTATTGTCATCAATCTCTTCTTCTTCTTCTTCTTCTTCTTCTTCTTCTTCTTCTTTTTCCTCCTCTCCCTTTACTCCTTCTTTTCCTCCTACTTCTTCTCCTTTTTTTATTTTTTTCAATTGTCATCAATCTCCTTCTTCTTATTCTTCTACCTCTTTTCCTTCTTCTTCTTCTTCTTTCTCTTCTTCTTCTTCCACTCCTTCTTTTTCCCCCTCTCCATTTACTCCTTCTTCTTTTCCTCCAACTTCTTCACTTTTTTCTATTTCTTCTATTGTCATGAATCTTCTTCTTCTTCTTCTTCTTCTTCTTCTTCTTCTTCTTCTTCTTCTTCTTCTTCTTCTCTTCTTCTTCTTTCACTACTTCTTCTTGTTCTTGTTTTTTTACATAATCTTCTTCTTTTCCAGGACCTAGTAATATAATGTTTAAGTGAATACGTGAATAATAATAGAAAATTTGATTAACAATATAAATAATCAATAATACCAAATTCTGTTAGAAGTCTGCCACAAAAACAGAACGTTTTTAAAATGTGATTCACTTCCTAACTGGCAGCATTCCTCATAAGAGCACATCAATGCCCCCCATTAAACCTACACTGACAGTTTGATGAAGTGAAATTCAATATACAGTACTCTTAAAATGTTTGTATTCAAGGCTATTCAAACGATTAGTAAAAATTCCATTAAATTTTTTTTCGCCCCACTTGGATGTAATGAGCTGGTTTTCGTGCGTCATATGGAGGCCGAAAATGATTGTTTTCTGACCAGGCCGGTAAAAGTTTTACGGCCCTAGGGCTGTAAAATAACCTTGAAGTCAGCTGATTCTGATTTGATGTGAACGTGTTTAAAAAATGGTTTATGAAACGGAATCAGTTTATGCTTCTAAAATTGAATAAGTATTCTGCAATAAGATACTATCATTTTATTTCGATGGATAAAATACAGATAAGATATATATTATAAACTATTCAAATTCGATTTTCAGAGTAGGATAGAACTTCTAACCTAAACTTCCGAAGTCAACGACAACAAGCATTGTTGACGTTGACATTCAGATTGGCCAAATTTCAAGTGTGCTAAAACAGCTGATCAAAAACTTTTCATTATTTGTGTTTATTATTCAAGAATCAAAACATTTATAATAATATCATCTTATTGTCATTTGGAAGAATAAAAAGTATAAACTCAACCTCTTACATAATTGAACATAATCTTTTAGGTTATTTATACAAATCAGAATAAAAAATAAAAATACTTGGACAATTTCCTGATACTCAGATTACCTCAGATTTGCTAGAGCTATGACCTTCCTGTTTTGTTTTCGGAAGTGCCTAATAAACAATTATTTTCATATTTATATTGTTTTTATTCTGTGTGGCGAAAAATAACGTTCTCACCATGGGCAAAAATGTTTTTCCGGCTCTCAATCTTTTCTAGTCCTCGGCCTACGGCCTCGGACTTGAAAACCGATTTCGAGCCAGAAAAGTCTCATTTTCGGCCCTAGGTGCGAAATATACTATTTTAAACCTAAAGATGATGTGATACATAGAAACTAGTTGTTTTAATTCGTGTTTTTAATCTGTTATTTTATATCAAAAACGTTTCAAAAAAAGGGTACTTTGATTTTATTTTATGAATGAAAATTAAATTTGATAATTCAGTCTGTTAGTAATCCTAATGTTTAACACCAATGCTTCCAATTTAACTAATGCTGACAGATTGTAGTGAAACCTCTCACTTGAGCCGGCGGCATCTTATCAAACAACTTTACTGGTTTCACCAACCGAAATATTCGCCTATCAAAGCAGGCTGCCACAACTACTCAACACAAAGAAAGGGAGAAAAAATATCCCTCATCACAACCAAAAATTCCCTTCCTTTCACCTCTGGTGGCATGCCAAATGACCGATTCCCATTTGGCCGAAATTATTATTTTGTCGCAAAAGATCGAATATTGAAGAATCCCAAATGGTAGAATTGAAACTTGTACTTTCCCAAATGGTCGAATCCCAAATGATCGAAAAGTTTTAATAGTAATCCCATTTGGCCGAAAATCTCAGCTGTCGCAAAAGGTCGAAAATTTGATTTTCCCATCTGACCGATTCTCAAACAGTCGAATCCCATTTGATAGAAAAATGTTGTAGTTCGTCGCAAATGGTCGAATCCTATTAGGTAGAAGAGTTTTGTATTTTGTCGCAAATAGTCGAATCCCAAAAGGTCGAAAGTATACTTTCCCATATGGTCGAATCCTATCTAGCCGATGAGATTCGATCATTTGCGACAAACTACAACATTTTTCTATCAAATGGGATTCGACTGTATGAGAATCGGTCAGATGGGAAAATCAAATTTTCGACCTTTTGCGACAGTTGAGATTTTCGGCCAAATGAGATTACTATTAAAACTTTTCGATCATTTGGGATTCGACCATTTGGGAAAGTTCAAGTTTTAGTGGCATGTCAAATGACCGATTCCCATTTGGCCGAAATTATTATTTTGTTGCAAAAGATCGAAAATTGAAGAATCCCAAATGGTAGAATTGAAACTTGTACTTTCCCAAATGGTCGAATCCCAAATGATCGAAAAGTTTTAATAGTAATCTCATTTGGCCGAAAATCTCAACTGTCGCAAAAGGTCGAAAATTTGATTTTCCCATCTGACCGATTCTCAAGCAGTCGAATCCCATTTGATAGAAAAATGTTGTAGTTTGTCGCAAATGATCGAATCTCATCGGCTAGATGAGATTCGACTATATGGGAAAGTATACTCTTCGACCTTTTGGGATTCGGTCAGATGGGACCCCACGTCACCTCTTACACCTCATTTACAACTTTTATTTATTGATACATAAGTTACAATATAATTCTCAACTATGAATGATTGGGAGAGGAAGAACAGGCTTAAAGCCCAAAACTGTTCCTTTCCCAAATTTAGATAGAAATTGTCCAAAAATAGGTTATGTTTACATCAACAAACTGATACGGGTTGAGATACTAGTAGTTCTGTGAACAGTACACCTCAAGCAGTATTCTCATCCACAAGTACCTGATTAAAACTATAGACCTTAAGGAAATACAGCAATAGACTGACTTCTTCACACATCTGTGTAATCACTTGTCAGCTGATTTATGATTATTAATTCTATAGTCAGATTTTCACTCTAATATTGGCGTATGAAGGAGGCTCCTTTTTCCTTTTATATTTCCTCGCTTCGCTCGCCATACCCGTCTAGCCAGGGGGCTCCGCCCCCTGGACCCCCGACTGGATCGTCCAAGAATGAGATCAGCAGGCTCGCTTCGCTCGCCTGCATTTTTCATTTGGGCATTTTTATCATAATGTTAGGACAATCCAGTCGGGGGTCCAGACTAAACGGCTGGCTAAACGGATATGGCGAGCGAAGCGAGCCTCACTGCTAGTAATATAACATTCCCAGGATTGAAGTAGCAGTGCCCAATCAATTTTTCCGCGATAAATGCATTTAAATCTTCAACTTGGTGCCAACCTAACAAAGTCAACTCAACTTAATGCCAACCTGACAAAATTATTAATTTAGTTGCCAGTTAACAACTTTTTCGAAGAGGTACTCTATCTTGATTATAGTTCTATAGTAACATATGATATGGAAATTTCAATTATAATTAAGAGATTGGGAGAAGAAGAATATACATGCTAAAAGACAAACTTTAAACCCTTAAAAACAACCCTTAGAGTTGAAATATTGCCAAAAGATTTCTTAGTGCGCCTCTAAAGGGCCAACTTAACATACCTACCAAATTTGAACGTTTTTGGTCCGGTAGATTTTTAGTTATGCGAGTGAGTGAGTGAGTGAGTGAGTGAGTGAGTGAGTCAGTCAGTCAGTCAGTCAGTGAGTGAGTGCCATTTCGCTTTTATATATATAGATGAAGGAGGCTCCTTTTTCCTTTTATATTATCCTTGAAATGCGAAATTTCCAAAAACCTTGTATATACATCGACGTGCAATTAAGAAAGGAACATACATGTCAAATTTCATGAAAATCTATTACCGCGTTTCGCCGTAAATGCACAACATATAAACATTTAAACATTCAAACATTAAAACATTAAGAGAAATGCCAAACCATCGACTTGAATCTTAGACCTCACTTCGCTCGGTCAATCAATGTGCTGTTTTCACCATTCATTTTCTCTTGGAACTCTGTATCGAAATCATGTATCACATGACCACCTTATCATTTACTAGTAGTTCGGAGAACAGTAGAACTCGCTACACTCACTAACATCACTACTCACACACGCCCGTCTATTCACACACAAACACACATACAAATTGGATTTAGAGTATGATGATATAAATGCAATAGGATCGGTGGAGGACGCTGAGAAGTAGAAGTTCTTTACATTTTTGAGCTAGGATACTCGGTTGAAGAGATAAAAATCTGTAACTTGAAATTTAGGTCTCTTTTCTGTATAGGGCTACTTGTAATATAAATATAAAGAAAATTAAATAATTTATTTATTTTCTTTATATTGAAATCTAGGACTTGTTGGTGGGAGGAAATATCGAATTCCAATTTTTTTAAATCTGAACATGTGATAAATGAAATAAGACCATCTTGGAGCGCTGAAGAATAAAGGACCTCTACACTTTTGAGCTTGGAAGCACAGTTGGAAAGATAAAAAATCTGAAACTTGGATTGGGACTTCGACTTGGAAGCTTGAAAAAATTCGAAATCCAAAAATTAAAAAATTTAACATGTGATACATGAAATAATACCGCTTTGAAGCTCTGAGAAGAATGAGCCCAATTTGAACCTGATCTGATAAATTATTGAAAAGTTAGGTTGATGTTTAGGGTGAAATTACCGAATAAAGGGCCGCCATCTTGAAACGGGAATGAATTTGAGAAAAATTAAATATTCACGTTTCTGCACCTTGTTTCAAAGTACTTGTATACCAAATTTTATCCAAATCGGACCATAACTGAGACTGTAACTGCGGTACAAACAAACAGACAGACAAACGCCGATTGACTTGAAACTTAGGATTAGGTAATTCGCTTTGCTCATTCGAAAAAATGAATTCGGTTTCATATGAGGAACATAGATGTTGAAGCGACAGAGTAATTTTTCATTTCAAATAGGATCCTTAATGAAATATTCAGCTGTTTTCATAATTTTCATCAACTCTGTTTAATTGAAAATTCCGGGCTTCAAAGATTAAAATACAAAAGCTCTTAAGCGAGTTCTCCAACCCCGGGGATAACTAGTGATAGACATGGTTAGCACCACCAATGTCAATCAAATACTGCCATTATAACGTGGACCTCTCTTATATTGTCAATATCAGGGCACCGAGCTTTGCTCGTTATTTTTATTTATTGATAAACAGAACAAAATTCTCTAAAATGATCGTGTTTATATTTCACAGCTGGCTATATATTGTCATCTTATGAATTTCGGGGATGCGATATTTTGATTTTCACATACTCACTCGCTCACTCACTTTTCCACTATCCACAGCTGTTTCAGCCAAGGATGAATTATTATTTTAATGTCGTTCAGCGAGTTTTCCTAAGGATGAGACCTAGTGCAATCGAATCTTTATATCATAAACCTACTATGTTCCAAATTTCGTGAAAATCGTTTGAGCCGTTTTCGAGATCCGTTAAACATAAATAACCAGATATATAAATACAGAAATTGCTCGCTTAATATAATAGGATACATTATCCTTTAGTTTATTAGCCCGAATATATTGTAGCTTAAATGAATATAGAACTCTAATCTATATCAAGAAATGAATAGATGAATTGTAAAGTAGATAAATTTGTGATATTATTTATAAATAGATAAAATAATAACATTTGGAAATGGTCAAAATAGGTACTTGACGGACAAGACCTGCTTTTTAAGCTATAATGAGGTCCATGTTATAATGGCAGTGAAGAAAGATAGGAGAACAATGTTGTCAAACCTCTGCCTTGTCAATGCCTTCTATAAACGGTAGCTGATACAGGTTTATTGATGTAATATTAATAATCAGTTATATTTTATCAAGCAATAAATTATAATATTTAATAATTTCATGATGAATTTACATAATTAAAATGAAATATTTTGTTATTTGTTAATCAAATAAAAATTATTTATTAATCCTACATTTTAAAAAGACGATCCAGTAACAGAGCAGAGCTAGAAAGAGGAAACCGTAAGATATATGATAGAATATGATAGAATATTTTCATGGAAGAAATTATACGATTGGCCAGATACATATTGTAAAGTTGTGGACCTCACTTGATAGTCTCAACCCATTCATAAAATCACTCAAGGTAATTTCATACAATTTTGTAAAAACAAATAAATTATCATCAAACCATCACATATTAAAGAACGACTCTAAAAATACCTTTTTTTCCAAATTAGAAGTCGTTTAAACTCACATCCCACTCAAAAGTGTGAAAATTAACATAGAAATCACTCAATTTCTATTCAAATTTAGAAGGTTGATCAAATTTGTCCTCATATAAATTGCCTATCATTCTTATTTCGGGTAGGTGTCTGTGGAAATCGCTGAACCTGATTGTGTAAAGACCTCGTAAAAATCAGATGAAAAAAAGAAAATTACCTTGTTGGGTGGTGTATTAATAGAATATAGGAAGGAGCTGTGGAAGAAGTTGGATGAGGAGGAGGAGGAGGAGGAGGAGGAGGAGAAGAAGGAGGAGAAGAATGAGGAGGAAAGAGAAAAGGAAAAGACAATGGTAAAAAAAGAAAACTTTTGATGAAACTGAATTAAAGAAGTTGATTTGCATGGCGGAGGAGGAAGTGCAAGGAGAAGAAGAAGGAGAAGAAGAAGAAGAAAGGAAGGAGAAGAAGAAGAAGACGAGGGGAAGAAGGAGGAGGAAGTGATGAAGATGTAAGAGGAGAAGAAGACTAAGAAGAAGATGCAGTTGTAGTAAAAGATGTTAGAGGAGAAGTAAAAGAAGAAGAAGGAAAAGAAGATGTAAGAGAAGATGATGGGACAGAATAGAATGAGAAAAGAATGATAAAATGACAGGAGTTGAAGAAAACTAGAGTATGTGTAAACCAGGTTGGAGATTTAAATGGTGAAGAACAAAAACACAAAGAAAAAGGAGAAGAAAAAATTAGGTGGAAATGGAAATTTGAAGAAGATTCAGCAAAGACTTCAAAAAGTAGAAGAATTGAACACGCAGAGAAAGAAGAAGAAGAAGAGGGAAAAAGAAGTAGATGATGATAAAAAGTTGTAAAATATAAACTTTTAAGGGAATTGATAGGAATGGATTAGATAAAGAAGTGAAAATGAAGGCTTGTAATACTCATGAACACAAATCCACATTTCTGTATTATATTGTGCATTTGTATTTGCAATTAATAGAGATTGAAGTAATAAATACAAAAATATATATGGTTATTCTTACATTAAATTCTCCGCAATGATTAATATTAATAGGACATGACGCAATAAATAACAATATCAAAAATATACAACCGTTGTAACATAGGTATAGTGTGGTCCACGTTATAATGACAGTGTTGTTTGATTAGCAATGGTATTGCTATCCTTGTCTATCATTCAACAAAGCGGATAGCGCTATCTCTTTCTCGCTTTGCTCTGTTGCCAGATCGTCTTTTAACAATGTAGAATTAATAATTAATCAACACAATATTTCATCTTAATTATGAAAATCCATCATGAAATTATTTAAAAATAAAATTTCTTGCTTAATAAAATATAATTGATTATTCTAAACGAGAATGAACAACTAATATTACATTAATAAACCTGTATCAGCTAACATCAAGAAGTCATTGACAAGACAGTGAGGATCGGCAACGTTGTTCTCCTATCTTTCTCCACTGCCATTATAACGTGGACCTCACTTTAGATAGCTTGAGCTTTTTTCACAAATTCCCTAATACAACATGATTTGTATTCAAAAAGCATTCAGTTCATTCAAGGTTAAAGTTTTCAATCTCTTTTTTTTTCATCTTGGTTCGTTTATATCTGCGGATGTCATAAAATTCAAGTAATGTCAGATTCAGTGGGCGGTTATGGTTGTTTATATGGTAAATTTATGGTTGTTTTATTTGGTAAATGGAGTAGCAGGTTTGCAATGATGTTTATAGTAGATCTAAAGTGACACAAATCCAATTTATGTGTTTTTGCAATTTTTTCCTTTTTTAATAATCTTTTGCTAGTACAGTATTATCATATTGGGAAATTTCTGTATATTCTGTATTCTCCTGAATTAAATAAAATTATTATCTTTCACTGAAAATTCCAATAAATTGAAAACTACAGTGATATCTACTTCATTTTGCCAGCATTCTTCTTCTTCTTCTTCTTCTTCTTCTTCTTCTTCTTCTTCTTCTTCCTCTCCCTTTACTCCTTCACCTTTCCTCCTACTTCTCCTTTTTCTATTTTTTCAATTGTCAGCAATCTTTTTTCTTTTCCTTCCCCTTTCCACTCTTCTTCTTCTTCATCTTCTTCTTCTTATTACTCTTCTTCTCCTTCTCTTTTTTATCCTCCCTCTTCTTCTTCATCTTCCTCTCCCTCTTACTCCTTCTCCTTTTCCTCCTACTTCTTCTCCTTTTTCTATTTTTTCTAGAGTCAATAATCTTCTCCTTTTCCCTCTCCTTCTTCTTCTTCTTTCTCTTCTTCTTCTTCATCTTCTTATCCTTCTTCTTCTCCTCCTCCTCCTACTTCTTCTTCTTCTTCTTCTTCTTCTTCTTCTTCTCCTTCTTCATTTCCTTCTTCTCGTTTTTCCTATCTTCTTCCTCTTCTTCGCCTTTTCCTCCTTCTTCCCCTCCTATTTCTTGTTCTTTTTCCACTCCTTCCTCATCATCTTCCACTTCTCCTTCTTTCTCTTCTTCTTCTTCTTCAATTCCTCCTTCTTTGCTATTCTCTTCCTTTCCTGTTTCTTCTTCCCTCTTAAAAGAGAAAGAAGATCTTCAAATCCTTTTCCCTTGTTGTCCTTGTTCTCCTCTTCCTTCTTCTTCCTCATTCTCCTCCCGAGAATATAAAAGAAGAAGAAGTAAAAATCACTATCATAGAATTACTCTATGATCCCAACACTTTCCAGCTTCCAAAGTACTTTCTGACATCATACCCATTAGTACAATAGTACAAATCATTCTAGTCTATATACTAATGATATGAGTACAATATAATACATAAAAAAGTAAATTATTCATAATATCAATGTACATAAAAAAGTAAACTATTTACTCACTATATATACCATATAATATATAAAATAAACTTTACTCATTTTGATGTACATATAATGAAAATACAGATGTCAAATTAAATTCGTTTTTTACTTTATATACTATATACATAATATAGACTTTACTTACTTCAATGCACATAAATGGAAATACATATGGCATATATATAGTATATAGTAAATACATTAGTAAATAATATCTTTACTTTCAGAATATCCATTATAGTGGTATTGTGAAACCTGGAGATTAACTTCATACCGTCAGTATTGTTTATATGGAAAATAGTGTTGTTATTTATGAGGAATTCTCTGACAGTTGAAAGTGAACCGAACCGTAGAGTGATTTCATAATACATAAGAGCGTGATATATTTTTAGACCAATACTCATTATGCTATTATTACATAAGCCAATAGTTTACAAGTTCTTACTTTTCTTTGTTTTATAAGTTGCGTACAGACTTATGAGTCACGACTATGCGTGGTTTACTTTTCATCAGCTGATGATATACTTATACCACAGAATACAAATACAACAGGTCGAAACCCACAATTGCCTTCTAACCTTAGATCATAATAATGTCAAAATAATATAAATTATAATATATCATGAAAATTCTCATGCATAATTAATTAATATCGGGGACCGAGCTTCGCTCTGGAGTACAAAAGCATAAAAAATTTATTACGAAAGAAGAAATTATAATAACATTCATACAGAAATGTTCCATCTAATCTCAGTAAATTGGGTTTAATTCCCAGAGGAATGCAGAAATTTCCCTCACAAAGGCCCGGTTGCACAAAAGCCGGTTAAATTTTAATCCTGATTAATATGAACCAAAACAGAGAAGACCATTTCAAAAAGATGGATCTACTGGAATTAATCAGGATTGAGAATAACCCGGCTTTTTTGCAACCGGCACTAAGTACCTGATTGAATGAGTACAAAAGTTCAACAGCTGAGTCATAATTTTGACACAGTCCCACACACATGAACTCGCTCACTCACTTCCATCATCAACAGACGACGAAATAATTATTATCAGCTGTTTTTCAAAGGATGAATAATAATAATCCTTTTAATGTACCTCAGCGAGTTTTCCCAGGATGAGACATAGTACAATCGAATTTTTATATTATAAACCTACTATGTTCTGAATTTCGTGAGAATCGTTAGAGCTGTTTTCGAGAACCGGTGAAATACAAACATATAAACATCCAAACATCTAAACATATACACATTTATACAGAAATTGCTCGTTTAATATTATAGGATATAATTAAACTATAATATTAAAATAATAATAAAGTAATTAAACTATTAAACTAATTAAAGCAAGTGATGATGCCGGAATATTTCTACTGTATAATAATTATATTTCAAATGCCTGATAAAAGCTATATAAATATAACTAAGGACTCCAGCTACTGCGAATATTAACCGAAGAACTAAATAGCAGGAAAAATTTTGAAGAATGAAACTGTCCAAAAACTTTGCCCAGACCGGGAATCGAACCCGGTGTAGCCTCATCCTGGATTAACATTAAAATCTCAGCTATCTTATATAGAAGGCGGAGGAAAAAAGAAAATGGCAACCCTGTGGTCATATCATTCTCACCGACTTTATAAACTGAACGTCACCAAAGTATGTGTAAGTAATTAAACTTCCCAAGGAGCTCTGATGAAATTGATGGAAACAATAAATCATTCAACTATATTCTGCTAAATATCCGTGAGACCTCAACTTTCTTCCAAATTACTATACAAAGACAAACTACGCAATACAATAATTTATTACAAAATCATATATCATAATAAAGGAAAGAACTGGCTTATGCACGTACGGAATAAATTGTATTTTGAAAAGTGAGAGTGACATAACCAACTTTTTGATTTGGACTATATAGTATAAATTGGAAATGGGACAGTTTTGGGCATGAGCCTGTTGTGCCTTTCCTCATGTTAAGTATTTGTACACAATGTGATAATAAATAAATAAATAGGAAAATTATGTTTGACACATCATCACGTCTCAACTACTCAACTCATTAACTTGAAATTATACATAGATTTTTAATCAAGGCTGTGCAAAGGCTAAAAATAGACTTTCTACTGGTGATATTTTTCAAAGTTATTCGATTTGTATACTATCAAGCTAACAAAATAAATAAGTTTTCTCAGGAAAATTTTTTTTCTCTGGTCATTACTTTTTGAGATATAAGCTCAAAATCGAATTTTTTGGAACAGGTCATTTCAAATTCGATAAGAGAAAAATCCATGAAATTTTGAGGATAAATATTGTTGAAGGAATTGAATGAAATTTTGTTTGAAAATATCAATTTTTGAGAACGTTATTCAATCTACCAAAAATAACTTTTAGTTGAGTTATTTTTGGTAAATCGAATAACTTTCTCAAAAATCGGTATTCTTGAAAATTTTTTGTTTTATTTTAAATTGGGCAAGAAATTTTTTTTCTCTGATCATTACTTTTTGAGATATAAGCTCAAAATCGAATTTTTTGGAACAGGTCATTTCAAATTCGATAAGAGAAAAATCCATGAAATTTTGAGGATAAATATTGTTGAAGGAATTGAATGAAATTTTGTTTGAAAATATCAATTTTTGAGAACCTTATTCAATCTACCAAAAATAACTTTTAGTTGAGTTATTTTTGTAAATTGAATAACTTTCTCAAAAATTGGTATTCTTGGAAAATTTTTGTTCAATTCGAACAACAATACAATGGAGAATCCATCTTCAAGATTTCATGGATTTTTTCTTACCCGAAAATGTAAACTTTATGTGCTCATAACTCAAAACGTAATGATCTGAGATATTTTTTTTCCTGAGAAACCTTTTTTATTTTGATACCTTGATGATATACAAATCGAAAAACTTTGAAAAATGTCACCAGTAGAAAGTTTTTATTCAGCCTTTGCACAGCCTTAACCGAGGATTTTTATAGGTCTATTTTCAATTCTTCAAGATTTCATTACGTCAATTTTTCAGTCTGTTAAGCTCTAAAAAAGGCTTTTGCAGAGCACGAGTTACCTGCTAGTATCTCATAATATAGGATTCCAAACACGTATGTCATGTCTTTAGTTAGATTCTGTCAGTATTACTTTTGAATAAAATTAATGCGGGTGACACTCATTTAATCAAGATCACTGTTGATCAAATATCATCCGGGGGATGCAACTTCAGTATGTCTAGTTTTCAGTTCGTCAAGTTCTTCTTGTTTTCAGACAGTCATAC
Organism: Nilaparvata lugens; assembly: GCF_014356525.2. Lineage (NCBI taxonomy): Eukaryota > Metazoa > Arthropoda > Insecta > Hemiptera > Delphacidae > Nilaparvata > Nilaparvata lugens. The sequence continues at coordinate 10,608,857 of NC_052517.1, read as the reverse complement.
TATTCAAATGAAACCTACTTTCAGAGAAATATTTAGCCATTTCCATGATTTTCCTCAACTCTGTATAATTGAAAGTTGCAAGTCTCAAAGATCACAAAACAACATTTCTTGAGCGAGTTCTCCAACCCAGGGTGTCAATAGTTATGTATGATGTGTGATGAATGTGTAAGCTTGATGTATGACAGTTGGCCCATGCGTTGAGTATGTAATCGACCGTATAATATATAGATGTGTGAGTGTGTGCAGTGGCCTATATAGGTATAAAAGTTTCATGTATTCATCTAAAGATAGACTTGAACGACCTTCCAGGCAAGGACGTTGGGTTTGGACATTATCCTACACACAGTTTTGTTTCTTTGTGTATGACTACTACCACTTGTGTCTCTTCTTCTTCTTCTCCTACTCCAACTTCTTCTTCCTCTTCTTCTTTTCCCATTGTGTCTCTCCTTCTCCCTTTTCTTCACCCCTTGTGTCTCTTCTTCTTCTCCTTCTTCGTCTTCTTCGTCTCCTTCGCCGTCCTCTTCTACTACCATCCCCTCTCCCACCATGATTCTCCTCTTCATTTACATACCCTCCGATCGGAGCTATTATTAAACACTTGAATTTTTTAAATTTTGAAGTTTCATTCTCCAAAAAACACACCACAAACTGAAATTCTAAACAAAGCAAAAATAGAAAGTAGGATATTTATTGAAATTGGATGCTTCCATTACAAGGTACATAATGATAAATATAATATGAACTTGAAAAAAATTATATCAAATCACCTATTAGCAACAGTGTTACAAGAAAATAAATACATATTTTTTTGTTAAATATTTGGCGTGGCTAAGAAAAATCTTGTGCTCTAGACTCGAGTTCAAACATTCATTTATTTATTTATTTATACATTGATACATTCCTTTTTTTATCAAATAAAATTATAGTACCCTTTAAAATTATTAAAATAAGAATACAAATTGTAACGTAACTACTATTTAAAACTATTGTAACGTAAAACTATTGATAATTTTATTTTATAAATACAAGAAAGTAGCCCTTAATTCCTTTCTATATTTAACACGATTTTAGAATTAATACAGCACTTAATCAAGATAATATAATATCATTATAATCAAGTGGCCGTAGTCGAATGGATCAGATGCTGGCTTTGTAATCCAAAGGCCCGGGTTCAAATCCCAGCCCGGGCGAGATATTTTCTCGGGCCACTCCCGTGTTTCGGATGGACACGTCAAGCCGTCGGTCCCGGCTGCCTAAAAAGCAGTCGTTAGGTCATGTCAGAGGCCCTGAAATTGATCAGTTGCGACCTGAAAACTCTGACACCAGACCTGAGCCAGCCAGGTCACACGATATTATTATTATAATCAAGACCAGTACAATAAAGATAAAATAAATCATAGAAACAATCATGTAATCAATGTAATATAGTTGATCATTATAATATAACCAAGATACTTTTTGTGTAGTTGAGAAGTTGATATTGTGGTAATTATTCATATTGAATGAAAAAAGACTAAGAAATTGTCAAAAAACCACTGATTTAAAGACCGGTTTCGGTTATTACATCATTGTCAATCTCTGATAAACTTCTATAGTTTATCAGAGATTGACAATGGTGTAATAACTTCTATAGTTTATCAGAGATTGACAATGGTGTAATAACCGAAACCGGTCTTTAAATCAGTGGTTTTTTGACAATTTCTTAGTCTTTTATCATTCAATAACCAAGATACTTCAGATGTTCAAGATAGCACTAGAATTATTTCAATACAGATCAGTGTAATATAATCACAACATAGTAGAACTTCTAATGGATTTTCAAAGTATGGACTGACGAATTTTTGAAAAAAGTGAAATATTGGAAATTACTGTAATAAAATATAACATTGTTTTGTATCAACATGAATTGGCGTAGTTTTTAACAGATAACCGTTCATTCTTGGGAGAGAAGAGAGACAAGGAGGGTAAGAAAGAGAGATAAAACGAGAGAAAAGAGAGATATAGTGAGGAGGGAGTGAAAGAGAGAGGGTGTGAGAGTGAGAGCAAAGTCTGGCCCAGAGAAATTTCGCCCCGAAGCTCAAAAGTTTAAATCGTGTGAACTAAAACCACTTTCCAAGAGCGTAAAACTCTCTTGAACCACTTCATCTCTCTCTCACTCACTCACTCTCTCTTTCTCTCTCTCTCTCTCTCTCTCTCTCTCTCTCTCTCTCTCTCTCTCTCACAATTTCAATAACCATAAATTTATCATTCCATTTATGTCAGAGTCACGTCTCTATGTCAGAAACATTTAAATTTTATGTCAAAATAAAGTGTATAGCTGACTCGTTTTTAGAGAGAGAGTCATGTGAAGAAATGAGAGTTTCAAACTCATAAATAATGAGTATTTATATTATGTATTAATATTAAAGGTATAATGTTTAATTAAATAATTGACCGAGCGAAGTGAGGTCTAAGATTCAAGTCGAAAGAGAAATTTATTTTTATATTTTTGTTTTTATGTTCCGCATTTGCCGCAATAGATTTTCATGAAATTTGACAGGTATGTTTTTTTTTGAATTTCGCGTCGACGTATACATACGTATACATTTATGTTTTTATGTTCTTATGTCTATGTTTTTAAGTTTTATGTTCTTAAGTTCTTATGTTCTATGTTTCTATTGTTTTTATGTTCCGCATTTGCAGCAATAGATTTTCATGAAATTTGACAGGTATGTTCTTTTTTGAATTTCGCGTCGGCGTATACATACGGTTTCTTGAAATTTTGCATTTTAAGGATAATACAAAAGGAAAAGGAGTCTCCTTTGAACGCCAATATTACCGTAAAAATCAGACTTTAGAATTATTCATCATAAATCAGCTGTCTAGTGGACTATAATACTACCCGTTCAAAAACATCGAACATCTTGAAAATGTATTATTCCATCAATGTTGTAGACAGTTGCAGCCAGACCTGATAACAGCGCTCACACTCACATTCCGGGACGACACATCACGGTACGATAGGACAGAAAGCTCTATGTTTATTTAGGATTTTTTCTAGACATTTTTAATTAATAAAATTATCCATTAATTTTTGAGAAAACATATTAAAAGGTCAATGTAACTTACTGAGCGTGAGGTCACAGAACTACTAGTGTATTATATGGAGGAGTCGGCTTAACGGGAGTTAACGGGAGTAGCAGGCTAATGAATCTTAACTTATCTTAATCAATAATTTCAAATTAATAAAACGTTTTTTACTAATAATTCTACCAATAACGAGTGAAAATACTTTATTGGGACACTAAACAAAACATCTTGAAAGTTTAGAACTTTAAAAAGTTTCATTGGAGGTTGAAATATCGTATAGAGAAGGTTTGATCTAATTTTAATTCTAGAATGTGCTAATGATTCATACTCAACGGAATTAATATTCAATGTATGAGTTGACATTCTTTTCATCAAGATATAAGTTGATCAAGAAGCAGCCTAAGCCTAAGATAATACAGACCTAAAAGTAAACTAATACAGACAACGTCTGTACGTCAATAATTCAGTATATCATTGTTACTGTTCTACAACTTCTCTTTTGTTCCAGCGTCTCAAAAAATTGTCAATATATGTACTTGATGAACTGAAAGCTTGACGAACTGAGAAGTTGATGATCTGAAAACTTGACGAACTGATACACTCACCAATGAAAAGTTTTTCTAGTACAAATTCAAATTTGAAACTAAAAAATGTGAATCAATCTGAAATGACCATATCAAATCCGGGATTAAAAACAAGTTCTATAAATTCAAATTCAAATTACAATGTTCCTAACTATTAAAGGTCACATACTGCACATAGTTCAAGGTAGGCCACATATTCTACAGTACAAGGAAATTTATCGCAAACCTCATCTATATATATATCATGTATTACAATACTGTATCGATAAAGAGAATTCGCCAATATACATAATATTGTCTAAATATAAAGAAATAAAAATCTCAGTACCCTTTTTTTGAAATATTTTATCACAACATGTTTCGGACATTTATGCCATTTTCAAGTGATATGAATTAAATGAATCGAAATGTAGTATTTTATAAATAAGCACAAAGCAAGTTACGGTATAAGAGCACTTTATTTTATATGTTGGCAAGTCATTCTTGCCAACACATACACGCACCACACCAGTGCCATCATCATCATTCCACCTTTTCCCATGATACTGGAATATTCTTCTACTCATTCCATCTACATTCAAAGCGTATGATTTGTACCTTTTTTTACCTGTGATTTGTATACAACATCTTTTGGATTATTTAAACTGAAGAAAATATATATTGTCTAAATATATGTATGATCACGTCAGTGTGGTATTGGAAATTTCATTACGTCAAGTTTTCAGTTTGTCAAGTTTTTAATTAAGACACTTGAGACGGTTACCTGCCAGTCTATAATATAGAGCAATACAAAAAATAATGTTTAAAAGCTTAGTACCGGCTGCAAAAAGCCGGTAGGATTTTAACCGTGATTAACTTTACAAGTACCAATCGGAGAAGGCTTTTTTGAAAGGCAGCATCTCTGGTTAATTCTCGTAGAATTAATCATGGTTAAGATTTAACCGGCTTTTGAGCCACCAGTACTGAGTTCATGAACATTATTTTTTGTATAACTCAAGTTATCAGTTTGTCAAGTTTTAAAATAGACCCTTGCGGATCACGGGTTACCTGCTAATATTCTATTAAATAAATATGATAACCGCTGAGTATATCTGTTTATCACAATGTATTATCCATAAATATTATTATTATTTCATAAACTTGGCCTTGAAAAATACATAGTTAAAAGTCACAATGCTCATTAAAATTGCTGTAAAAATTTATGGTATTTGGGTCAAGTATGCTGACCACTAGATATCCATTAACTTATGTGAAATTTATTCATTCGATTGATAAAATAGAACAAAGACATGCCTGACTAATTTGTAGAGAATTTTAATGAGGGGCTTGTGGGTGCTGATAAATCTTATCATTGCTTTAATAGTGTTCCAATTTTTTTGATAATACAAATACTCTAGTGTAGATAGATATGAAACTGAATAGTTTCCTATTATCTATTACTAGCAGGAAGCCAGTGCTCCGCATGGGTCTATTTTGAAACTTGATAAACTGAAAACTTTACGAAATGAAATCTTGAAAAATTGAAAATAGGTCTTTAACCATCCTCGGTTAGTTGAGGTTAAGAATCTATATGCAGAATTTCAAGTTAATCAGATGAGTAGTTGAGACGTGATGATGCGTCATTCGTGAATTTCCTATCCCCTACGTGTATAAGCTAGTTCTTTACTTCATTATAGTAAGAGATTATTGTATAGATGATAGATGATTTATCACTCACTATCTTTGAATGAGAACCTAACCTAACCTAACTTTTGAACGGTTTGAAATATATATCTGCGGTTTTCACCATTCATTTTTTCTTGGAATACTGTATCGAAATCATGTATCATTATTATGAACACCAAAAATAGATTTTGGATTAAAAATGGTTACAAAATGGCGGACCAGAATTTTGTTGTGAGAGAAAATCAGTTATTTTTATTCGATTAGGATCTCCAATCATACCCAACTTCTAATTCCCCTTTTTAATGAAATGTTCAGCTGCTTCCATACAACAATACAACAACTGGAAGCATGACAAATTGAAAAATCGACAAACTGAAAACTTGACGTTACAAAATCTTGAAGAATTTAAAATAGGCCTATAACCATCCTCGGTAAATGAAGAATCTATGTGCAAAATTTCAAGTTATTCAGTCCAGTAGTTCAGACGTGATGATGAGTCAAATATAATTTTCCTATCCCGTACTTGTATTAAACCAGTTCTTTCCTTTATTATAGTACAGAATAGCAGGTAACCAGTGCTCCACAAGGGTGTATTTTTAAAACTTGACAAACTGAAAACTTGACCGAGTGGAATCTTGAAGAGTTTGAAATAGGCCTATAACCATTCTCGGTAAATGAAGAATCTATGTGCAAAATTTCAAGTTATTCAGTCCAGTAGTTGAGACGTGATGATGAGTCAAATATAATTTTCCTATCCCGTACTTGTATTAAACCAGTTCTTTCCTTTATTATAGTACAGAATAGCAGGTAACCAGTGCTCCACAAGGGTGTATTTTTAAAACTTGACAAACTGAAAACTTGACCGAGTGGAATCTTGAAGAGTTTGAAATAGGCCTATAACCATCCTCGGTAAATGAAGAATCTATGTGCAAAATTTCAAGTTATTCAGTCCAGTAGTTGAGACGTGATGATGAGTCAAATATAATTTTCCTATCCCGTACTTGTATTAAACCAGTTCTTTCCTTTATTATAGTACAGAATAGCAGGTAACCAGTGCTCCACAAGGGTATATTTTTAAAACTTGACAAACTGAAAACTTGACCGAGTGGAATCTTGAAGAGTTTGAATAGGCCTATAACCATCCTCGGTAAATGAAGAATCTATGTGCAAAATTTCAAGTTATTCAGTCCAGTAGTTGAGACGTGATGATGAGTCAATATAATTTTCCTATCCCGTACTTGTATTAAACCAGTTCTTTCCTTTATTATAGTACAGAATAGCGGTAACCAGTGCTCCACAAGGGTATATTTTTAAAACTTGACAAACTGAAAACTTGACCGAGTGGAATCTTGAAGAGTTTGAAATAGGCCTATAACCATCCTCGGTAAATGAAGAATCTATGTGCAAAATTTCAAGTTATTCAGTCCAGTAGTTGAGACGTGATGATGAGTCAAATATAATTTTCCTATCCCGTACTTGTATTAAACCAGTTCTTTCCTTTATTATAGTACAGAATAGCAGGTAACCAGTGCTCCACAAGGGTATATTTTTAAAACTTGACAAACTGAAAACTTGACCGAGTGGAATCTTGAAGAGTTTGAAATAGGCCCAGAACCATCCTCGGTTAATTGAGAATCTATATGCAAAATTTCAAGTTGATCCGTTGAGTATAGATATAGTTTAGTAGTTGAGACGTGATGATACGTCAAATATAATTTTCCTATTCCGTACTTGTATAAGCCAATTCTTATCTTTATTAAAGTATAGATTATCTGTACATATTAAAAGTTTCTATTTTATTTAGTTGGATCGATTTTGTAATCATCTTAGCGATGTTGCATTTTTTGATTTCAATTTATTTTCGTTGTACAGTGTTGGGAACCAATAAAGGCTTCATTTGTTATGATTATTATTATTATTATTATTATTATTATAGATTACCTGTTGTGATATGTATTCAAGTACAGTATTAGTTTGAAGTTAGTTGGTCTGTGTTTTGTGTTGGTTTGAAATCAGTTTGAAAGGTTATTTGTCTGGGTTGAAGTACAGTTACATTACTCGACTGGCTCAATAGACTAGTAGGTCATTTGCAGCCTCTCTTCTTACACGGTCCATTAGTTCTCTCTCTCACTTCTTCTCCTCTACGTCCTCCTCCTCCTACTCCAACTTCTCCTTTTCTCCTTCTCCTACTCATCCTCCTCCATCTCCTCCTCCTACTCCTCCTTCTCCTCTTTCTCTCTTCTTTTTCTTCTTCTTCTTCTTCCACTCTTCCTCCTCCTCCCCCTCCTTAACTCTTCTTCTTCCTTCTCTCTTCTTCTTGTTCCTCATCTTGTTCTTTCTCTTCTTCTTTTCTTCCTTCTCTCTCCTTTTTCTTCCCCTCCTTTTACTTCTTCTTCTACTCCTCCTCTTTCCTAGTTCTTCTTCGCCCCCTCCTTCTTTCTTTCTCATTCTTTTTGAGAGAGAGAAAGATCTACCATTTTTTGGTAGAGAGTTAGTGGGGAGGATATTTTTAATATTCTTTCTGAAGAATGGACATTGATATGTCCAAAGCTCCGCCAATTTATGTAGATGCATAACAATATAATTATCTATAGTTGTTATATTACAAATTACTTTTTCCTCCACCTACTGTCTAAAGTACTTACTTTACTCCCTGAAATATAATACTAAAGTGTCACTTTTTCGCTTTAGGTAGTAAAAAACAGAAAAACTCCCTAGGGAGTAAAAGTGACTCCATTTAAATAACATGGGAAGCATCTCTATTTAAAAAACTTACATGGTAATAGGTTAGAAGGTCTAAGCTCAGATGAGAAAGCGTAATAGAGGTGTCTGTCATTGAGTCAACTGAATTCAATTCCACAACCAGAAATTTGATCAACTCATGAAATATAAGTTTGTATGATATTATATTCTTAATATTGGTAGACGATAAAAATTTTTACAATTTTTAAAATATTTTATTCTATTCAAAATACCAGCCAACAAATATTTTTGATCTGCATTCTGCAATTCAAATCTGAACCGCGTGATCTGGAGTCAGCCATTTGTGGTAGCTCAGCTGATATGATTGTTACAACTTTGGCCGATAGATAGCGCAATCAGCAGTGCCTATCAGACGACCGGTTTTTAGGTTTTAGTTTTTAGGTTATGTTGTTAGGAAACATTGTCACCAATACGTAAGTTATTAGAATGATTTAATTTGCAGTTTCTATAAAAAAATGTAGATGGAGGAAAAATGTTGTGTACATCACGAGCAAAAAATACTTTTTCTCCCTCAGGAAAATTGTTGCCCTTGGCTTCGCCTCGGGATTCAAACTTTTTCCCTCAGGGAGAAAAAGTCGTACTTTTCACTCTAGATATACAATTAACTATTTCATATCATATACAGTTCAATAAAAATTATTTTCTTAGTCTATATTATGTAAATTCATCTACAATGTTGCTGTATTGTAAGCTATTGTATATGAGTGTATAAGCCAGTATATATTGTAATCTACATAAATAAAGTACTCAATCAATCAATCAATCAATCCATCCTTCTCTCTTATCTCTTCTTCTTTTCCAACTCATCCTGCTCCTTCTTCTCTCTTCTTATTCCACTCTTCCTCCTACTCCCCCTCCTTCTCTCTTCTTCTTTCTCTTTTTTCCTTCTCTCTTCTTCTTTTACTTCTTCTTCTTCTTCTACTCCTCCTCTTTCGTAGTTCTTCTTCATCCCCTCCTTCTTTCTCTCTCATTCTTCTCCATCACCACTCTTCTCATCTTCTTCCACTTTTTTCCGTTGTTGTTCATGTCGTCACTTCTTGTACATCGTCTTCTTGATTTTTTTTTGTTGTCCTTCCTTTTCTTCATCTTCTGCTTCTCTATCTTCTTCTTATTATTATTCATCTACTTCTTCTTTTTTCCTTGTCTACATTCTTTCCTTCCTATCTCTTTATCTACACTCTGTGCTATATCTCCTCCTGAAATTTCACCTATATCCTTGAAGCTTCAGCTTTTATTTTCATTCTTCTTCCTTATCTTTATAGTAAAAATTGAAGGTTTCTATATAGCAATAAAATATAATCCAAAATGAAACGCATTTAATATTACATCTCATACAAATCAGGTCACGTTCTGTAGTGAAAAATAAAAGAGTTATTATCTTTTCGTACTCTTTCTTTTTCTACTCCTCCTTCTTCTTCTTCCTCACGTCTACTTCTCGTGCTTCTTCTTTTTCTTCTTCTTTCTCTTCTGCTCTTTGTGCTTCTTCTTCTACTTTTACTTCTCTTCTTCTTCTTCTTTCTCCTTTACCACATTTCTTCTCTTCTTCCTCTTGTTGTCGTTGTTGTTCTTGTCGTCTTTCCTTGTTTTTTTTTCTCTGTCCATTTCTTTATCATTTTACTCTCCATCTTCAGTTTCGCTTTCTCCTCCTTATTATTATTTTTCTTCTGATTCTCAGATTCTTCATTCTTTCCTATTCTTACATTTATCTACACTCTCACCTTTAACTTTTTCTGCAATTCCAACTTCTTTATCTTCTTCCTTATATCATAGTAAAAATTCAATGTTACTATATATAGCAATAAAATATAGTCGAAAATGAAACGCATTTAATATTACATCTTATACAATACAGGTCACGTTCTGTATTGAAAAATAAAAGAGTTATTCTTCTGCTTAATCATTCTTCTTTTTCTTCTTCTTCTTCTTCCTTTTTTCTCCTTTTTCGTCATCTTCCCTTTTTCCATCTCCTTCTTCTCTCATTACTTTTCCTTCTTCCTCTTATTCATCTCTTTCTTCTCATTGTCACTATAGAAAAATAAAAAAATATGAAGATGTCCATTGTCAATAGGCTGACACTTCTACATCTTAAACGGAGGTCACTTTTCGTAATTTTGTGACAAAGAAAACTCCGGTTACGTAACCGCCGGTTAAAAGTAGCTGTTTGTTTGTACACACATTGTTCTAGTTATTGCAGGTAGCAGACAGTTTTTTGTTGATTGATACAGATTGGCGTCTAGAGGTATCTGTTTCCGTGTTGCATTCTAAAGATGCTGCTATTTTTACATTTTGAGTTATTTTTAACAAATTGTTTCTCTGTTCATTTTTTCCCTCTGATTCCAATTTTTTTACCTCTTCTACATTGTTTCCTTCCTTTTCTTTTTAACTTCTCATGCACCTGTTTCTTACTCACCAATGTATTCCAGCTCAATCATATCACATACCTTTATCCCATACTGTCTTATTTATTTATATTTTGAGGTGTCTTTTCTCGTAAGGGCTACTCTTGAATAGAAATAAAATAAAAATAGAAATGCCCTAATAATAACGCTGGAGACACACGAGGTCTGCTATCTCTTCATAGTGAATGATTTAATAGAATCAACAGTTGCCAACAGTTTGCAATAATTGGATCATCACATTTTCTCGAATTTCGAGCTTATTTTTAATTTTAGGTGAAAATGTTACTGAACATTAATTGTAGAGATTCTCATGCTCGAATTTTTTTTTGTTTACATTGTATCTGAAGCCTGATAATTGAGAATCTAAAATCAAACTTTGCATAGATGAGGTGGAGCTCCTGAAATTTTTACAGATATGGGACTTGGTGCAGTTGATAGATCTTATCGATGACTATTATAGGTATACTTTTAATCAAAATCGTTGGAGCCGTTTTCTAGTAAATCGCGAAAACCCTGTTTTTTACATTTTCGCCATTCTAGCCGCCATCTTGAACCGCATTTGATCGAAATTGTTCGTGTCGGATCCTTATATTGTATAATTATATTAAATAAAAAACTTAGAAAACTTGATTTTTTTCGGAAATCAATACTTTCTTTACCTATGGTAATAGGAAAAGGAAAGTAAAAAGGGTATTGGATTTCTATTTCTATTTTTTTTGTGGTTTATATATGGATATTTATATTCAAGGTACACGTTCCCCACATTTTAATGTTTGAATAGATAAATAATAACTATCAGTGATATATTATACTATCCCATTCTACTTCAGGGCTACTTAAATATATCCATTTATAAAATAGAATTATAGTACCCTATTTAGAAATTAATAAAATTATAGATTAAAAAATACAATTATAACTATTACAAAATTTTAATCTATTATTTTAACAATTCAAATAAAGGGTACTATAATTCTTTTTTATAAATATACCCCATTCTACTTTCAATTGTTTAAAGTGATTATTGAGTGAAGTATTTCTAATTCATTCATTAATTAAGCCGAATCCAAAATTTATATTTTATTTTGAAGTAAAATAGTACCGTATAGGAATTGTATGTGAAAAACTAACCTTATCTTGGACTGTGTCATCAACTTAATTTGGGAGAAAAATAGCACAAGGATTGTTTTCTTATTTTATCTATCAATGCTATTATATCAGTGTCATTTGTATCGTAAATAAATAAAAAGAATGTATGTATTTTCTTTATAAAATATAATTATAGTACCCTTTTCGAAACTAGTAGTTGTTATAATTTGTATTTTTGATCTATTATTTCATTAATTTTGAAAAAAGGATACGTTACATTCTATTCTATAAATAACAAATAAAAATAAATAAATATATCATCACCAAATGGTGGTATTATAAGAATGAATTGATTTGATTGATTTTTTTTTATTTGTTTTATATTCACTAATTATGTACTTGATTTTTACAGGTAATGGAAATGGTGAACCAGGGTTGTCTACATCTTCCAATACTGTGTAATAATTGTAAGTAGTGAACTCTCTAAAGTTTCAGTAATCGGAAAAATTCTCTATACAGATGACATATGAAAAGCGGTGATACAAACCACGGTATATAGAAGAAGATATATGTTAAAAGTATATTTCATCTAAATACCGTGATACAAACCATATATTTCAAATCCAGATGGATTAAGGGCCGGGTTCCGAGCTCGGGATTTAGCTGAGTTATAGACTTCAAATATTTGGAGTCAGAAAATTAGCTTTCCGAAACGGGGCAAAGTCTTAGTTTTCATGATAATCTATATTTTCTCATTTCTATAATTGGAAACGTTTTTCCTTGACGAAATAAAACATTCCTAAATAATCCAAAATAGCTGAAACTTTACACTATTTTCTCTTTCTTTTATTTTGTATTCAATTTTCTAGTTTATCGAAATTTAATTTAAACGTGGGTTACGACTACGCCCCGTTTCGGAAAGCCAATTTTCTGACTCCAGCTGTTTAAAGTCAAGAACTTAGGTAAATCCCGAGCTCGGAACCCGGCCCTAAGTGAAAATATTCCATTATAATAAAAAAAGAAACATTCAAAATCATTTGGGAGAATTTAGAATCAAGTAAAAGAAACTCATTTCCAGAAAATGCATCTTTTTCTCCCCCTCCTCCTCCTTCTCCTCCTCCTCCACCAATCAATTCTCATCCCCCCCTCACTTCTCCTTCCCCTCTCACAAGTTCTACTCCTATTTCTTCTCCTCCTCCTGTATTGGAGGGTTGAGTGTAAGAGAGAGCCGGCTGCGCCCTACTCCGCCCACCTAGGTAAAAATAAAGGTAGCTATTCTATTCTATTCCTCTTCCTCCTTCACCTCCTTCACCTCATTATCCTTCTCCTATTCCTCCTCCTTCTCCTCTTCCAACTCCTCATCTTCCTCCTTCTCCAACTTCTATATTTCAGTTCCATTTTCTCCATTTTCTTCTCCAATTTGTTTCATATCTCTCCACCTGCTACAACCTTAAAGTTCAGCTACTAAGAGCTTGAATTAATGCGAATACTTAAAATATATAGAAACAGTTACTATTAATAGAGCTTAAAATAATGCATATACTTATATGGGAACAGTTACTATTAATAGAACACGAAAAGACGAAATTGACCGTTGCAAATTTTAAATTTGCCGCCCTTTTCGTAATATTATATGGTTCATCTAATACCCATAATGCATTTATTTGGTCGATCATTACCATGGGTAATCATAATACAGTGGGTTGATATTGTTGAACGTATATCCTCTCCTTTAAAATATTCTTCTTCTTCTTCTCTTACTCTTTTTTCTTCTTCTTTTCCTACTCCTCCTCCTGCTACTTCTCATCTTTCTTCTTCTTCTTCTTCTTCGTCTTGTTCTTGTTGATGTTGTTCTTCTTCTCTTACTCCTTCGTTTTCTTCTTCTTCTTCTACTCCTCCTCCTGCTCCTCCTCATCTTCCTTCTCCTTCTTCATCACTTTCTTCATCTCCTTATTCCTCCTCTTGTCCCCTTCTTCGTCTTGTTCTTCTTCTTCTTCTCCTTCTTTTCCTACTCCCTCTCCTGCTCCTCCTCATCTTCCTTCTTCTTCTTCTTTCCTCTTTCACCTCACACTCCTCCTCCTTCTCTTTCTGCTACACCTCCTACTCCATCGACTTTTCTTCCTCCTCCTCATTCTCCTTCTTCTTATTCTCCTTCTTCCCCTCCACCCTCTTTTCTCCTTCTTTTTTTCATCTTCTTCTTCATCATCTTCACCTTCTTCTTCTTTTCCTATTTCTCCTCCTTCTTCTTATTCTGTTTCTTCCCCACCCCCCTCTTTTCACCTTATTTTTCTTCATCTTCTTCTTCTTTTTCATCATCTTCACCCTCTTCTTCTTTTCCTATTTCTCCTCTTCCTCCTTCTTCTTCTTCTTCTTCTTCTTCTTCTTCTTCTTCTTCTTCTTCTTCGTCTTCTTCTTCTTCTTCTTCTTCTTCTTCTTCTTCTTCTTCCTCTTCCCGTCTTCCCCCCTCCTCCTCCTCCTCCTCCTCCTTCTTCTTCTCATCTTTCTTCATCATCTTCGTCTTCTCCTCTAATGAACCATTTATTAAGTTCTATAACCATGAAACTTATAATCATAATAATAGTTTATGCTCTTTTCTACTGGTTTGGTAAAACCAGATAATCTCTGATTCTCCCAAAATAACCTCTGGGAGTATAATGGGCCACTTTTTGAGCGTGCAATATGTTTCTAATAGCCTGAATTTGATATTGTTGCTATAAGAAATAACTGTCAATAATATCCATATTAGGCTGTTCATAGATAGTCAATGTTAAGATCATGGTTGTTTTCATGTATTCACGTTTAAGGTCAGGGGAATGCCTTTTTTGCTGTTTTTTTGTTCCCACTGCCTTATACAGTGGATAGTTGTGATTCAAGTTATTGATGTACATCTGATTTAATAGTAATTGTAAATTCTTGTGAATAATAATCAATATAACTAGTAGTTCTGTGAGCAGTAGACCTCGCGCAGTTATAAACCACAGTCTCCTCTAATACTGTCCATCAGAGTAAATTCTGTCCTGTCCTGTCGTGTCGGTGAGATATCGGTGTATAAACGACTAATGACTGTTTGGGTTGTTTTATCGACCATGCTAATAATTTGATGTAAACAGCTATGCTACTATCATCGAAAGCTTACCAAGTCGAAATCAGAGAAAATACTATGCTACTTCAATATATCTATTGCATGCCTCACTGCATGCAATTAATATTCGACACAACAGCTGTTTTCTCACTAATTTACATCGAGATATTGAATTTCATGCGTCATTGCATGCAATGTATAATCCATTCGACAGCTGATTTACCATGAATAATTCCACAGTCTGCTTTTTACTGTGTATTTTTGGGTTCAAAATTCTATAAAATAACTTGATTAATTCAATGTGAAGTGATAATTAAGTGTTATATTTAAATATAGTTTGGTGTTTTAATTTCTATAAACTCAAAATGTATAGCTTGTATATATTTTTGGACGAAAATTGAACTTGAACGTTTTACAATAGAAACATAAACTATTTTCTGGACATTTTATTAATTTATAAAAAATTGGGAATGGAATAGATTTTGGCCAAGCATTTTGTTCCTTCCTAATCATATTTATATGATTTGTGATTCTGTCCACGAATAAATAAATAAATATTGGCGTATGAAGGAGGCTCCTTTTCCTTTTATATTATCATTGAAATGCAAAATTTCCAAAAACCTTGTATATACGTCGACGCGCAATTGAAAAGTGAACATACCTGTCAAATTTCATGAGAATCCATTACCGTGTTTCGCCGTAAATGCACAACATAAAACCATAAAGAGAAATGCAATACCGTAGACTTGAATCTTAGACCTCACTTCGCTCGGTCAATAATATCAACCGAGGATGGTTATAGGCCTATCTCCAATTCTTCCAGATTCCATGACGTCGAGTTTTCAGCTTGTCAAGTTTCAAAGTAGACCCTTGCATAGCACGGGTTACCTGCTAGTCTCAAATATATTACATCGTCATCACAGTAGATGTTTTCATGATAATGAGTTGCCATAATAATTGAGACAAAATATTCTGGTAGTTGATTATATTTCTTAATAGTTAACAAGCTATATGACAACAGTGCGGAGTTGGAAAAGGATAGAGCTAACAGATATCTGCTTTGTCTAATAAAATAAACAAGGATAGCAACACCAATGCTAATTGGTTGCTGACTTAATAATGTCAATCACACTATAGTATAGCAACAAATATAAATGCTTTTACATAAAAACACTTCACCTAATGGGCTACTTTTTACCAAATTAATAAAAACAATATAAAAATCTTGTACCTAAGTTAGGGTCGAAACTAGTTGTTGAACTATTTTAAAGTTTTTAAAAAAAATAAAGGGTACTGCAAGATTCTTATATTGTTTTTATTAATACGCTTTTATGTTAGCCGAAGTATGTTCTCGATTTTGAATATTTTTGAAGATTTTTGCAAAGATTTTGGCAGAAAGCAAAGTTTAAAGAGAGAGGAGGATGTAGGAGGGAACTAATGTAAGAAGGGAAAGAAGATATTAAAGAAAGATGAAAGTAAAGAAGAAGGAGCGCACAAAGACGATAAAAGGAATAAGAAGAAGATAAACACAGTGATGTTGATGGAAAGAGGAGAAGAAGAAGAAAAAAAAGGAGAATGAGAAGGTAGAAGAGGAGGAGAAGAAGGAGGAGGAATAGAAAAAGGAGGAGAAGGAGGAGGAGAAGGTGAAAAAGAAGAAGAAGTAGAAGGACGTGGAGGAGGAGGAGAATGATGTAGAAGGTGTCTGTAGCAGGAGGGTAAGGATGATGAAGACGAGGAGGGGTATCGGTAGAAAATTAAAAAGCCAAAAGAGGTAAATTAAAAAAAGAAGAAGTAAAAAAAGAAGAGGAATGAGAAGAAGAAGAAGTAGTAGTAGTGGTGGTAAAGGATGAAGAGGAAGAAGAAGGGCTAGAAAGAGAAGAAGAAGAGGACCCACATGGTACAGTATTTATATAGATACAGTGTAAACCCATTTATATTATCTATATTATAGAATGCTTGATCTCATGATACGACAGGCAAAATTATATACAGACCATTTATCGGCAAAAAAGCCCGACTTGTTTGGGAGAAGAGGATTTTTTATGAAGATTTTGATGTTGGTCGGAGATGTTATCTTTTTGAAAGCGATATTGGGATGGCCGTGACGAATCAACCAAGAGTGATGTATGGGAGTTGGATTTTGGAAGAGGAGGAGGTGGTGGTGAAGAGGTAGGAGGAGGAGGTGGAGGAAGAGGTGTATGAAATAGCGAAATATGAAAAAGTAGAAACAGTTTAGTAGTATGAAAAAAATAAAGGAAGGTGAAAAAGAAGAAGAAGAGAAAGATGAAGTACAGGGAGAAAGAGAAGAAGAGGAAGAAGAAGAAAAAGAAGAAGAAGAAGAAGAAGAAGTAGAGGAATAGTGAGAAAAATAATATAAAATGATGATACAAATATTAGAAAATGAGAGAGGAGATTAGTGAAAATGTCAAGGCTCGGAGGAGGCTAGGCTGAGGAGAAAAGACGAAGAACCGAAGCAAGAAGACGCAGAAGAAGAAGAAGAAGGAAAGAGGATAAGCCGAAGCCAGAAGAAGAAGAAGAAGGAAGTTGATGATGAGTGGTGAAGGAGGTATGATTATTATGTTTCTAATAGGGAGTGTTAGGTTTGGACATCATCATTAATAAAAATAAGAAGTGTAATCTAACCTTTTTTAGACTAATGTATATCAAATATTAAAATCGGGAGAGAAATATTTTTAGGTAAAACCCTTTTGATTTTCTCCCAATCATTGATTTATTTCATCAATATTTAATGTATAGTAATGTAATAAGAAACACTTTTAGACTCTCACAGACTTCCAATTTTAGCAAAATATCACAGAGTACACGGCAAACAATAAGAGCACGGGAGGACATGAAGCGAAGAAAACAGAAGAATACAAGAGAAAAATTAGAATACAATTTATTATGCAAAAAAGCTAGATTTGTAATTCGCAGAGATATCAAACGATTTGAAGACAATATTATCAACAGAATTTTAGAAACTGATGGCTCCACAAAGAAAATCAGGAAAACCCTTTCAAGTGGTGTAGAGTGGAATACTGGTTTGAAAGACAAGACAGGCCGTATAGATAGGAAGAGAGATGGCATAATTGAGAAGGCATCAGTGTATTATGAGAAGTTGTTTAAAAGTTCCTGTAGTATAGCAACATATAATATCATTACTGCAGTAATGGAGTACCCGATTTTCAAAAAATGAATTATCAGATATTATAAAACGACTGAAGAACAATAAGATGGCAGGAATAGACAAAATTTTCAATGAAATGATAAAAGCTATTTCGACAAATATTTTGAGGGCTCTTGTTGATTGCTTCAATAGAATATTGGAAGAACAAAAAGTTCCATTACAATGGAAATTGGCGGACATAATACTCTTGTTCAAAAAAGGCGATAATTATAATATAAATAACTATCGACCAATTAGTATAACCTCTTGTATGGGAAAGTTATTTATGAAGGCTATGTCAGATCGCATCCTACCAAACCTAGTAATTCATCAGCCAGTTGAGCAAGCTGGATTCAGACGAGGTTTCTCAACAGTTGACAATCTACATATTATAAATCAATTAATAGAAAAATGCTCTGAATATCAATTAAAGTTTATCTGGCCTTCATCGATTATAAAAAGCTTTTGACAGCTTGAATCATAGTTTCCTGTTCAAATCTCTGCGTGATCCAGGTGTCCCTGAAGTATATCTGAATATTCTGAAGAATTACTACGAAAACAGCACTGCAAGAATACGTCTTGAAAAGTCAGGCAAATATTTCAAATTAAGTAGAGGAGTCAAGCAAGGGGATCCCTTGTCACCTATATTCTTCAATTCAGCTCTTCAGGAGGTGTTTAAGCAGCTGAATTGGGAAAGGAGAGGAATTTCGATAAGAGGAGAATACTTGAATCACCTGCGTTTTGCCGATGATGTGGTACTGATTGGAAAGTCGCTGCAAGAATTGAAAGATATGATATGGGAACTGTCATTAGTGAGTAGAAAAGCCGGACTTGAAATCAGTTCTGAGAAGACCAGCCTCATGACAAACGCAACCAGAGGATTAATTGAGCTGGATGGAAAAGCTTTGAGTTGGGCGCAGGAAGTATTTATCTTGGGCAGTGTTTTTCATTTGATGAAAGAGAAGTGAAGGAGATTAAACGAAGACGAGCTGCTGCTTGGAAAAAGTTCTGGTCTCTCAAGTGCATCATGAAAAATAAGGATGTCAGCTTAACGTCCAAAGCCAAGGTGCTTAGATCATGTGTGTTTCCTACTCTGACGTACGGAGCGCAAACATGGACATGCAAAGCGAGTACTATCGACGCAATTCGGAAGTCTCAAGTGTCATGGAAGAAGTATTTTAAATATTCACCGAATGCAGAGAATTCGCACCACTACAATAAAAAATAAAGTCAAGTTGGAAGATGTCACAAGTGTCATAAAGAAATTGAAGTGGAATGGGCAGGCCATCTTTCTAGGCTACAAGATGGAAGATGGACAAGGAAAGTGACTGAATGGGAGCCGACGTGGCGACGGAGAAACGTTGGCAGGCCAAGGGTGAGGTGGAAGGACCATTGTCAGAATAGCTGGAGACAACTGGATGATAGCAGCAAGAGAGCGAGAGAGATGGCACAACCTGGGGGAGGCCTATGCTCGGTGACGGGCTTAGTTTCCAGAACAAAAACATAAAAAAAGACTATTGAAGTGAAATAATTTTATTTAAAAATCATTTTGTATATTGAAGCGTCATTAACTTATTGTATGTTATGGAACAAAAATAAAGGCTTTATTTATTATTATTTATTATTAATGTAATGAGTATAGGACGAATCATCACAATGAAAATAAACATGAATCATTCAAATGATTGGGGAAGGACCAACAGGCACAGCCCAAAACAGTTCCTTCCCTGAATTTTGTTCCATACACCAATTCCAGAAAGTAGGTTAAGTATCATTCACTTTTGAATTTGAGTCCAATTTTCAGTGCAAACACTTAAGAACAAGAAATTTCATATTTAGATTGTTTAAAACCAAATTAAATAACGAAATTACACGTACCAACCATTTATAACTGTAAAATAATTATTTATTTCGAAAATTAGAAACAAGATTATTTAATATGTGATTGTGGTGAATAGATGAAATGAATTAATCATAATAAATAATGTTCACATTGAATTCCTTGAATTATTCATCTTATCACCAAAGAATTCGTGAACCGTGAAATTCCTGGTCCATTTTCCAATACTTCATTCTTGGTAGTATTTGCCGATAAATTCATTATTCAAAACCATCTGATTACAACATCTTCTGGGAATTTGTCTCAAATTGATATATTTGTTTGTTGGTATGGATCACTTACTAATTGATTAGGTCAAAAATTCCAGGCTTCTTTATTGGATTCGTATCTATGATCTCAGTTGATCATTAATCGATAGATATCATAAAATATTATGCTGTTATAACAATAAAAATAAAAAGTAGCATTAATTTGTGTGGAAATACTTGGTAATTGGTGTACAAAAGTCAAATGGGAAATTGTGGTAACCTAGTTTACATTTATTTTCATTTTTCTTCTTCTTTTTCTTCTTCTCCTTCTTCTTCTTCTTCTTCTCCTTCTACTCCTTCCCCTCCTCCCTCTCCTCCTCCTACTCCTACTCCTCCTCCTCCTCCTCTTCCTCCTCTTCCTCCTCATGCTTTTCCTCCTCCTCCTCCTCTTCCTCCTCGTGCTTCTCCTCCTCCTCTTCCTCCTCGTGCTTCTCCTACTCCTCCTCCTTCTTCTTATTCTTCTACATCCCCTCCTCCTACTTCACCTTCTCCTCCTCCTCCTCCCACTTCACCTCCTTCTTCTTCACCCTTCTTCTCTCCCACCTCTTATTGTCGATACAATAAAAAAGGTTGTTTTGAGCATCATTTACTGGGCTCAATTCTTTACAGCTTATTTCTAGTCTGACTTATTCTTTTTACTCACTCTCACCTTACATCTCTCTCACTCTCTCTCTATTTGGTAGAGAGTTAGTGGGAAGGATATTTTTAATATTGTTTCCAAAGAATGGACATTGATGTGTCCAAAGCTCCGCCAATTCATGTAGATGCATAACAATATAATTTATTATCTATAGTTATTACAAATTGCCTTATTCATATCATATACAGTTCAATAATTATTTTCTTAGTCTATATTATGTAAATTCATTATAATGTTGCTGTATTGTAAGCTATTGTATATAAGTGTATAAGCCAGTATATATTGTAATCTACATAAATAAAGTACTTAACCAATTAATCATAGGGTTAAGTGTGAGAGAGGGCCGGCTGCGCCCTAACTTCGCACTCCTAGGTTTTTAATGAAGGCAGCCAATCAATCAATCTCTCTCTCTCCGCCCTAATAAAGGAATATAATTAATCAATCAATCTCTCTCTTTCTACCTCTCACGGTCAAGAGATGAAGGGGAGGGTATCCTCGATACCCTTTCTGAGATCCAAACTTCACAGTTTCATGTGTTAACATTACAGTTATTCTTCAATATTCGCATATTTCATCATATTCCCTTGCTCAATATCATTGTAAAACTTTTCAGTCTGTATAAAATTCATCATGTTCTTTTACTTCAATTGGTTATTATTTTTAACGCTAGAACGTAAGTTGAATTTTGTTTTGTTAAACACATCATGAATAAAGGAATCTGAATCTGAATCTTTTTCTCTCTATCTCAGACACTCACTCTCTCTTTCTTAACATAATTTCTACTCTTCGACTTATCCTTTCATTCACTCTCTCAGTATACTCTCTCCATCTCTTTTTATCTCAACACATCCTCTCTCATTTTTTCCCACTCACTCTCTTGTAATAGTATATTTCGCACCTAGGGCCGAAAATGAGACTTTTCTGGCTCGAAATCGGTTTTCAAGTCCGAGGCCGTAGGCCGAGGACTAGAAAAGATTGAGAGCCGGAAAAACATTTTTGCCTATGGTGAGAACGTTATTTTTCGCCACACACAAAAATAAACAATATACATATGAGAATAATTGTCTATTATAAGCACTTCCGAAAGCAAAAGTAGAAGGTCATAGCTCTAGCAAATCTGAGGTAATCTGAATATCAAGAAATTGTCCAAGTATTTTTATTTTTTATTATGATTTGTCTAAAAGATTATGTAAGAGGTGAGATATAAGATGATATTATTATAAATGTTTTAATTATTGAATGATAAACACAAATAATGAAAAGTTTTTGATCAGCTGTTTTAGCACACTTGAAATTTGGCCAATCTGAACTGAATGTCAACGGAAGTTTAGGTTAGAAGTTCTATCCTACTCTGAAAATCGAATTATTTGAATAGTTTATAATATATATCTTATCTGTATTTTATTCATCCAAATAAAATGATAGTATATTATCGCAGAATACTTTATTGAATTCTAGAAGCATAAAATGATTCCGTTTATCGACCATGTTCCGTGATAAACGCTGTAACTAGGAGGTTTGAGGTTAGATTCTATTATACTCTGAAAATTGAATTTGAATAGTTTATAATATCTCATTTGTATTCCATTCATCCAAATAAAATTATAGTATCTTATTGCAAAAACTTTATTCAATTCTAGAAGCATAAACTGATTCCGTTTCATAAACTATTTTGTAAACACGTTCACATCAAATCAGAATCAGCTGACTTCAAGTTTATTTTACAGCCCTAGGGCCGTAAAACTTTTACCGGCCTGGTCAGAAAACAATCACTTTCGGCCTCCATATGACGCACGTAAACCAGCTCATTACATCCAAGTGGGGCGAAAAATAATTTCCACCCTTTGACTAATCCTCTCAATCATTCATCATTCTCTAAGTATACTCACTACATCTCTTTTTATCTCATAAACACATCCTCTCCCACTCGCACGCTCTTTCTCTCTTTCCACATAATTTTTATTGTTTGGCCTATCAATTCATTCACACTCTCAGTACCCTCTCTCTCTTTTATTCACTCTCTCTCTTTCTCTTCATTTCATACACGCATCCTCTCTCACTCTCTCTTTCTCTTTCTCGACATATTTATCTCTCTCTTTCCTGTACGCACACCTATTTGCCTTATTAATAATGCCAGCACCTTGCCAGGAAACCCCACCTCTAAACTTTTTTGTTCTCACTATTTTAACTGGACAAAGAACATTCTGATTAAAACTTGTTTCATGTATTTCTATAATATATGACAGACTTATCATTTATTTATACAATATGACAATCCCTAAAAATGGAATTAAGAGTCTAATAACAACTTGATTTTGAAGCTTATTATTATTTTTTAACTTTGTTCTCCTATCTTCCTCCACCTTTTTTTTTTTTTTTTTTTCTTAAATATTCATATTGATTCAAACTTTCACAATATTTCCATTAATAAATAAATCCTTAGTTCAAATAATGAAATTAACGTTTTGGTAGAGAGTTAGTGGGGAGGATATTTTCAATATTCTTTCCGAAGAATGGACATTGATATGTCCAAAGCTCCGCCAATTTATGTAGATGCATAACAATATAATTATTATCTATGGTTATTATATTACAAATTGCTTTTTCATATCATATACAGTTCAATAATTATTTTCTTAATCTATATCATGTAAATTCATCTATAATTTTGCTGTATTGTAAGCTATTGTATATAAGTGTATAAGACAGTATATATTGTAATCTACATAAATAAAGTACTCAATCAATCAATCAATCCACTGCCATTATAACGTGGACCTCACGATATAGACAAAACCCAGCCATTTAAACTTTTAGATTACGTGGAATTTTTTGAAATAAGTCATTATTGGATTCTACAACGTTCCATATTCTCTTGTTCTTCTATTGATGAATGTGTTCACATCAATAAAAATGTTTTATTGTTTCTGAAAGCAATTTTTTCTCAAGGTCACAAGATAAGAAGTAATCAATCATGTTCCGCTAGACAATTCAACGAAACTATTTTGCTTACAAGTTCATTTTTATTGAAATGCTCTATCACCAAGATTATGGAATCATTTTAAGAAACATCGGGTATTCATAATCATGAAATCATAAATTTGGGTAATTTTATTTTTTTCTCCGGTGAGAAATATAACACATAGAAGATAGCATAAGCTTCACGAATTTTTTCCATTAAATGCACAATTTTAAAACATTAGTTTCATTCGAGAAAGATTAAGAACTTTGTCACCAGAGGTTGAAGTTATGTCTATACTATAATAAAGGAAAGAATTTGCTTAAACACGTAGGGGAAAGGAAGTTCACGAATGACGCATCATCACGTCTCAACTACTCAACTGATTAACTTTACATTTATATTAATTTAATTTTGTATATAGATTCTTTATTCACGGAGAATGGTTATAGGTCTATTCAAAATTCTACAAGATTTCAGTTTGCTATAGTGAGATCCTATCATCTATTTCCTATCCCGTACGTGTATAAGCTAATTCTTTCCTTTATTATAGTATAGATTATAGATGGATGTACCGGAATAACTTGAATCACAGCTACCTACTATAGAAGGCTGTGGAAAAGGAAAAGTAACGACAATGCCTCCCTATCATTTCTACTGACTTCAGTACGTTAATATCACCATAGTTCTGTCGATGAATGAGTGAGTGTCATTTCGCTTCAATATCACAATTTTTAGGCAAAATAATATACAGAATGTTTCTTCAGAAGTGTCGAATATTTTAGGGTATTGTTCCTGGATGATGTGTACTGCAAATGTTGTATTTGAAGTGTACAAAACCCATTGGTTATCCTTATAGCTGCCATTTTGTTTTTTCACTTGGGAATTTTCATCTCAAGAACCAAATATTGTATTGATCTGAAATTTGGCACGAACATTTATGCTATAAAGACTCAACTTTAAAATATAAAAATAGTTATTTGTGCAACTAGTGCGCAAAGTGACAGTTTGCTGCACCGAAAGAAACGTTTACGCCCGAGCCGTAGGCGAGGGCGGAATGGTTTGTTGAGTGCAGCAGAGGAACTTTGCGCACGTATTTCACATTAAGTTTTTCCTACAGTTACCATTGAATATGAAAAGTGGGTAATTATGGGTAAAATTGCCTGAAATGCATCAAATGTTTTTCTGTGTAATTTTATTATTGATAAAAACCTTAATTTATTGTCAAATTGAATAATGTAGTAATTATTATATTAAAGTTATAATATCTACTTAATAATTAGCTCGTTGTGCTTCGTTGCACCTCTGCTCACTAGAGCAACCACAGCAGTCACTGTTACCAACTTCATTTTCATTTTGCTGCACTGTTGCTCCATATAACCTACTAAGTATTTTTCGCCACACTGCACAGAAAGCAGCTGTTTTCCAGTCCCTACGTAGATCTGAAAGACCTTGTTTGCAGACGACGTCAGAAAAGGGTTTCTTTTCCGGTCTAGGCCAGAAAGTTGTCTCTTTCCGGCCGCTTATGGCTGGAAACAACGCGCTAATTATTATTAATAAGTCATCCGCTAGATCGGGCGAGTGTCCACTTTCATAATAAGCTGAAGTCGCCATGATTTTAGTTCCAGTTTCGAATCAAACTAATTCGCTTCGCAACCATTTTATTCAATTATTTATTGTTGATTAGTGCATTCCGAATTTTCAAAAATGCTTGAAGATGACTGTGGTATTCCAAGTGAAATTTTAAAAGAATCTGAAATCCTGACTGCAAATCTTCTACCACTAAAATCAAGAGATAGGTACGATAGCTTAACGAGTATTCTTTATTTTGTATTCTTTATTTATTTTGTCAGCAATACCTGTAGTGTGGCGAAAAATATCGTTCGCACCACGGGCAAAATGTTTTTCCAGCTCTCAATCTTTTCTAGTCCTCGGCCTACGGCCTCGGACTTGAAAACCGATTTCGAGCTGGAAAAATCTCATTTTCTGCTCTAGGTGCGAAATATACTATTGCGTTGCCATGTTGCAAATTTGGAGTGCAGAAAAATTTTTCCCGCACTAGAGCGGAAAAGTGATTCTTTGCGTTCTGTAATCAGTGCAGCAATGGCCACTTTTCAACGTAACTGTAGGAAAAAAAAATTTTCTATGTAATATTTCAAAATGGCAGCTATTTTAAATTTTTGATTACAAATTTCACAAAAACCGTTCACTTTACAAAAAATTTACAAGACACAAAAAAGTTCGAAAAATTTATCAAGATTCCAAGAATAATTTATTTATTAAGACTGGTCGAATAGTAACAAAGAAATCAATTCTTTCGTACTGCATGCATAACACTTTTCAACTTTATACATCGATATTAAATTTCCAATATTCCAATTGTATCCAAGATGAAGCTTTGAAACTCGGTATGGCTCCATATGGCCATCCAGCTGATTCTACAATGTTTTTCAGATAATCTTGTTTGTTCATAGTTATGCATGCAGTACGAAAAGAATTATTCCTCTGTTATTCTTTGACCAATCTTAATAAATAGATATTTTTGTAATCCTGATAAAATTTGATTACTTTTTTTCTCTTGTAAATTTTTTGTAAAGTGAACGGTTTTCGTGAAATTTGCAATCAAAAATTTAAAATGGCCGCCATTTTGAGAATTTTCATCGAAATTTTTTTAATTTATTTTTCAAAGTTGAGTCTTTATAGCATAAATAATCATGCCAAATTCCAGATCATTACAAAATTTTGTTCTTGAGATAAAAATTCCTAAGTGAAAAAGAAAAATGGCAGCTTTTAGGATAACCGCTGAGTTTTGGATACTTGAAATACGACATTTGTAGTCTCCTATCATCCAGGAACAATACCCTAAAATGTTCAACACTACTTCCGAAACACTCTGTATAGAAGGATCACAGTTATTGAAATTGAATAGAAATCATCAGTCACCCTTTTCATATCTTATTGATTCACAAAAAGTTCCGACTCAGAGGCATTTTCAAGTGATAATCAATGGATAAAATCTGCTAGTATAGAATAATATATATTATAGTATAGAGCAAAATATAAAGTAGATCACATTACAGAGAGTGGGATAGTAAGAGCCTGGTCTCTATAACTGAAATACATCCATAGATATAATAGGTAGGCAGCTAATAGCCTGTTTCAAATCCTACGAGAAAATCCATGAATAGACTAATAGAGACAATCCCCTCTATGACTCATATCCTTGCTACCTGTATGGATTCGACCAGTTCATTCTTCTTCTTCTTCTTCTTCTTCTTCTTCTTCTTCTTCTTCTTCTTCTTCTTCTTCTTCTTCTTCTTCTCCTCCTCCTCCTCCTTCTTCTCCTCCTCCTTCTCCTCCTCCTACATCTTCTCCTCCTCCTTCTACTCTTTCATCTCCTCTTGCACCCCATCCATAAGAACATCATCATCTTCTTCTTCTTCTCCTTCTTCTCCTTCTTTTTCTTCACCTTCTCCTTCTCCCTCTTCTTCTCCTTATATATTTTATATATTTTGCTGTTATTATTTATTTTGCTCTTATGATGAATAGAAGCAATTTTATAAACTGAATTCAAAAAGATGAGAAACTTTTGCCTGTCTTTTAATTTCAACGTTGTAATGTTAAAACCTAATAAACGAATGAATTCTTCATGTTCTTTTTTTTTCTTCATCATCATCATCATCTTCTTCTTCTCCTTACATATTTTATACATTTGGCTGTTATTATATATTTTGCTCTTATGATGAATAGAAGCAAATAAAATCTTTATGAAACTTTTTTGACCGATAAAATCTATTTGCGATAGGAATGGTCATTGTTAAGAAGACTTAACAATCAATATTGAACTTATGAAGTGATAAACATAACCTATTTTTGGACAATTTTCATCCAAATTTGGGAAAGAAACAGTTTTGGGCTTTAAGCCTGCTGTTCCTTTCTAAATCATTCATAGCTGAGAATTATATTGTAGCCTATCTACCAATATCTATAAGTGAATATTAAATCATAATATATATCGAGATGACGTTTGTTTTTTAGTACAGTCAAATGATAATAAGTTTTCAGGAAACAGTCCCAAAGGAATTATTCACGTCGGTTTCTATGAATTTTGAGACGCTGAATTTCAATCTGAAATTTGCTGACACGCCAGAGGGCGGCTTCAACCCCAAAGACCCCTAAAACACCCAAATTTGGACTTTCCTCGATTTTTTTAATTTTATTCTGAAAACTGCAGGATTTTCTAGAAAAAACATTCTTTGAAGAAAAACAATTGAAGACATTCTAATTACTCATTTATCTATACTATAATAAAGTAAGGAATTGGTTGATACACGTACGGGATGGGAAAATTATGTTTGACACATCATCACGTCTCAACTACTCAACTGATTAACTTTAAATTTCGCATATAGATTCTTAATTGACCGTGGATGGTTATAGGCCTATTTCAAACTCTTTCAAGATTTCATTAGACTACGTCAAGTTTCAAAATAGAACCTTACGAAGCACGGGTTACTTGCTAGGTTTACAATAAATTGAGTGGTCGCGCAGGATTCTACGGTTCCTGGTTTTGGAGCTACAGAGTTTCAAAAAAGGTGTATTTTTCAAGGTTTTTTGAAAATTCTGGAAACTGTCTTCTTCCACTCTATAGTATACAACTTGGAGTATTATACAATACATCAATAATGATGAAAAAACTTATATCATAAGAAAATACAACTCCACTATCATTTACACTGATTTCCCTGTAATATTGACAGGGTTTCTAGAGATCAATGACGACCTCTTTGCAAAAAATCAAAAATATTAACTGTCATAAATCTCTATATATTTTTTAAAAATTAATCATGAATATTAGAAAGAATCTTCATAACTTGAAGAAAACATCCAGTATTCATGCTTATGATAGTAGGAAAAAAGACCACATTGATATTCCACATTAACATCTTGTCATAAGCATGAAACACTATGACAGCATAGGCTTGAGATTGTACAATAATAAGTTGCCATTGGATAATATCATAGAGAAACGATAGCATAAGTAGATATCCCATGGTATAGGGCGTTTATGTCGCAACTTTTACTGTTATCTCAAGCCGATAGTTCACGTAGTTCTTTCCTATGCAGCTGTATGACGCTGGTAGTGTCTCAAATTGTGCCGTTCATACACTATCACCCCAACAAAACAGTAAAAATTGACAATTATCCACAGTAATCAGCTTGAGATAACAGTAAAAGTTGCGACATAAATTACCTATACCATGGGATATCTAGTTACGCTATTGTTTCTCTATGATAATATCCTAATTATCATAATGTTCTAAAAATATGTCATTTTGAAACATTCAAATTTCAGCTGTGCTTCTAGAATTAAGTTTGTTTTTCGGTAATTCATCAAAATCATATTTTTAATATGTGAATATTTCCATTTTAGTTATAATAATATGAAATATTTCTTCCATGTTTAGTTTTGAAGCATCTAAATTTTAAAATCTAATTTATGAAAATACTTTAGGACTGAACATTTTGTGAACTGAAGAACTACAAGACTTAACCTATTTCGGACTATGTGTTATCTAAATTTGGGAGAGGAATAGCACAAGGTTACCTTATTCTATCTCTCCCTATCATTTTGATAATGTACTTATTGTATAAATGAATGAATAAAGAATATGTATTTGTTATTTTGAGTGGCTGGTTTTGAGACATTTCTATTGTTTGACAGAGTTTTTCGATTCTACTTGATGTTGTTCTACTATGTGACTTCAAACTGTAATTGTATTACTATGACTTTCTCAATTACTTATATTGGTCTACGATACTAAAATTTATTCAATTATTAATTTATTCAAAACGTGAATCTTAATACAGATATTCTTAATAAGGAGAAGATGGAGAAAAACAAGAAGAAAGAAGAAGAACACGGAGAAGAAGATGAAAAAACTAATTTCCCCTTCCACAGACGACCTTCAGTTAATTACAATTCACCATATAATTCAAAAACGAAATAGTGTCAAGTGTCAACAGTCTTGTATAGGAAACAATTAAACGGCTATGGAAGACACTTAAAAAGGGTCTATCTGACGATTTTCACACGGTGATAAATAACACAGAAGAGAAATAAATTGAAACAAAAGACATGTCTGAATAAAAAACAAATAAGGAAATACAGAATAAAGTGCATGTAAGTAAACACACTCTAGATAGTGTGAAACTGATTAATGGGGTTATTGCTATATGCGGATTGAACAATTAATCGTGAGTATAAAAGATAGGAAGGAAGGAGAAGAAGAGGAAGAAGAAGAAGAAGAAGAAGAAGAAGAAGAAGAAGAAGAAGAAGAAGAAGAAGAAGAAGAAGAAGAAGAAGAATACGGAGAAGAAGAAGGAGAAGGAGAAGAAGAAGAAGAAAAATAAGAAGAAGCAGAAGAAGAAGAAGAAGAAGAAGAAGAAGAAGAAAAACTGAGAAGCACAAGTTGAGGATAAGCTATACCTGTCTTGACAATAATTACAAATAAATCTTGATCTTCCTAATAAAGTGATCAAAGGCTTTGCGCAAGTTTAATCAAGCTATTGGAAACCTTCTACACCAGTAGTTCTGTGAACAGTAGACCTCGCGCAGTTTCAAACCTTAGCCTTCTCTAATACTGTACATCAGAGTAAATTCTATCCTGTCCTGTCGTGTCGACACCGAGATATCGGTGTATAAACGACTAATGGCTGTTGGGGTTGGTGTATCAAAAATGCTAACATCAAAAGCTAATCTCCTCCAGACATACTGGTAACAGGTCAGCCCGAGTACAAAGCAGAGAAAGGTTGAGAGAAAATACTATGTTATTTTAGTTATTAATTGCATGCAGTGAATAGTTCACACGACAGCTGATTTTGTACTAAGTTACATTTAGATAATTAATAATCATTGCATGCAATTAATAATCCACTCGACAGCTGATTTATGATGAATAATAATTGTATAGTCTGATTTTTACGGTAATATTAGCGTTCAAAGGAGACACCTTTTCCTTTTGTGTTATCCCTCAAATGCAAAATTTCGAAGAACCTTATATTAAATACGTCGACGCGCCTTGTTTCGAAGTACTTGTATAGCAAATTTTATCCAAATCGGACAATAACTGCGGTACAAACAAACAGACAAAAGCCGATCGACTCGAAACTAAAGCTGCGTTTACACCAAAGTTATTATCAAAATGTTTATTTTCCGTCCTTATAGATTATATTAGATTGAACGGAGCTTGACAAACACATATGTCAATCATGTTTATGATGAGTTATGTTCAATCAGCGGTGTCCACATATGCGTTACATACATACATACAAACATACATATAGACAAAAGAAAATCCTTGTTAAAACAAAGACCTCACTACGTTTGGTCAATAATTATTATTATATAAAATTCCAAATTATTAATTGAATCATTAGCATTTGAATAAATACAATATTTCAGTAATTATCATCTGTAGACGAAGAAGAGGAGAGAAATAGGAGAAATGAATGTCGGCGAAAAACAAGAGTGAGTAAAAGAACTTGTAAGGAATGTAAGGAGACTAAGGAGAAAATAATATATGGAAAAGGATGATAAGAACAAGAAGAAGAAGAAATGAGTAGAAGAGAGAGGGAATAGGGACGAGAAAGAAGTACTCGTATAAGAATGATAAGCAGAGAAAAAACAATAAATAATTTATAATTATTTTCTCCAGTCAGGTAGCTTACTTTGATTAACCTACTTTTGAATTCAAATTCTCTTTCTTCTACATTATTTATCGAGTCGGCCACCCACTATAATGTGATACGCCCTAACATTGTCCCAGATTTACTCATTTCAAAAAATATACAACTATCACATATATAAATCAAATTATACCTATCTTGTACGAAACACTGTCCAATACAAGACTTATATCTATATCGAAGAACCACAATGGTATCCTTGTATAACACCAGACAATACTTTACATTCTATGTATTCGTGATACATATATATTTTTGAATTTATGTTCTTTTATGATGCAATTGTCTGATAAATTGGACCAGACATGATCAAATCATGTGATTCATCGGAATAAAAATTCTATTATGAAAAAGTGGGACAATGTTATGCATCACCAAAATAATTTATTCAAGTTTGAACTAGTTTGAGATTATTTTCAAATGCTTGGTTTTTCTAAAGGTGATATTATTTTCTGTTGGTGATATTATTCATTCGTAATATTCTTTTTTATTTTATATTGGTTTCCTAAAGGTGATATTATTCTCTGTTGGTGACATTATTCATTCGTAATATTCATTTTTTTCTATATTTGTTTTTGTCATGTATGAAAGAGTTATATCCAAGTTTTATCTACAGAGTGTTTAGAAATTCCCTACCAATACTCCAAGGCATTGTTCCTGGGTAAGAAACATATCTAAATATCATATTTAAATTGTCCGGAAGTATTCAGTTACTCACACAGCGGCCATTTTGTTTTTTTCAGTCATTATTTACCTTATAAATAAATGATTAAACATACGGAATTGAAACTCTGCACAATCATTTATAACAACTAGATAAAACTAAAATAAATTTTATGATTTTTTTAATTCATAGAACAAAATGGCGGCACCAACCATTGAACTTTGTTTCCTAAATAACTCAGAAACCGTTGGTTTTACAAAAAATCACAAGAATTTACAATGCCTTAGAGTATTGGTAGGGAATTTCTAAACACTCTGTATAATGTAGTAAAGAAAAGACTTTGCTGATACACGTAGGGGATAGGAAATTCACGAATGACGCATCATCACATCTCACTTGATTAACTTGAAATCTTACATATAGATTATCAATTTACTGAGGATATGTTGAAGGCCTATATTCAATTTTTCAAGATTTCAGAAGGTCAAGTTTTCAGCTTGTCAAGTTTTTAATTACACCCTTGCGAAGCTCGGGTTACCTGCTAGTATCCTATACTATTAAACGAGCAAGTTCTGTTATACGTTTATATGTTCAGATGTTTATATGTTTAGATGTTTGGATATTTATATGTTTGTTTTCGGATCTCGAAAACGTCTTTAACGATTCTCACGAAATTCAGAACATAGTAGGTTTATAATATAAAGATTCGATTGCTCTAAGTCTCATCCCTGGGAAAACTCGCTGAAGGACATTAAAAGGATAATTTATTATTATTTATCCTTGGAAAAACAGCTGATAATAATAATTATTTCTGTTCGTCTGTTGGTGATGGAATGGATTGAGCGGGTTCATGTGTGTGGGACAGTGTCAAAATTATGACTCAGCTGTTGAACTTTTGTAATCATTCAATCAGGTACTTAGTGCCGGTTGCAAAAAAGCCGGGTTATTTTCAATCCTGATTAATAATTCAAGTAGATCAATCTTTTTAAATGTTCTTCTCTGATTTGGTTCACGTTAAGTTAATAAGGATTAGAATTTAACCGGCTTTTGTGCAACTGGGCTTTCGTGAGGGAAATTTTTGCATTCCTCTGGGAATTTACTGTGATTAGATAGAAAATTTCTGTATGAATGTTATTATAATTTCTTCTTTCGTGAAATATATTTCATGCTTTTGTACTCTAGAGCGAAGCTCGGTCCCCGATATTAATAGAGCTAAATAACATGAAAAATTATTATTGATGAATATTAGAATTATTGATAACATTAGTTTCTTTAGACTATAATTTATTATCAAATATGTTTCAATAAATAGGAGGTAAATTTCCCTCCTCCCCAAGTTTTCATCCATTGCTTTTTATCTCATTCTATTTTTTCCCTATATCTATCTTTACTTCCTTCTCATTCTTGATTTGATTTGAATTGGATTGAATTTATTGCTAAAGAATCATAAATACATAAGTAGGCCTATACAATAAAATTTCCAGAGTATACAAAAATAAAAATTGTATCATGGAACACAAGTAAAACAATATTATTGATGTAGTTCTTAGCACTTTATTCGAGAGAAATGTCTAACGGAAGAACAAAATATGAAATTTTTCCACGAACTGTGACTGAGACCCGGTTGCAGAAAGGCCGGTTAAACTTCAACCGTGATTAATTCTACGAGAACCAATCACAGAAGGCTTTTTTGAAAAGACAGCTTCTCTGCTTGGTTCTTGTAGAATTAATCACGGTTAAAATTTAAACGGCTTTTATGCAACCGGCACTAAGAGTGTGGAGAGGAGCGAAATCAATAGAAATTATTGGCCGGTTTCCGAGCTCAGGATTTAGGTAAGTTCTAGACTTTGAACAGCTGGAGTCAGAAAATTGGCTTTCTGAAACGGGGCGTAGTCCCAGTAAATAGTTGCAGCAAAATAAATGTTTATTTTCTCATTTCTATAATTAAATTTTCCCCACTCCAAATGTTCAAAGTTTAGAACAGGGGTCTCCGACCCCCGATGGAAAAATGAAGTTTTTCATCCAAGGGCCACATTGTTAACTGTTGGGAGGCTTAGAGGGCCAATAACAAGGATGTACGTGGAATTTGACTTGTGGGGACACACACGACACGGGGGGGATTTGTGGGTGTAAAATTATTATATTCCCATTAAAATAATATGAGGAGTTTTAAGTAGGTTTAATTAAATCACAGAAAGAAACATACCAATTCATTACATTTTAATACAAAGTCTAATTTATTGAGTGTAAAAAGGTCATAAGAGAACTTGACAATGCATGAATTTAGCAAGTTGAACAAAATAATATGTTTTTTAAATAGTAATAAGACAACTTAACAATACACGAATTCACAAGAGTTGTACCAAGCTAAAAGAGAATACTTATTTCTAGTGAGAAGATTGCATTTGTTTTCCACTTGAAATGTCCGCCCATTTAGACACAGACAGTTCGCGCGCACGTACGCAGGGACATGTACAGTCCGTGCAGACAATATGCTAATATCTCGCAATGATTGATCGCTGCTTGTTTACAGCTAATTTTACACTCATTAAGAAATGGAGTGGCTAGTAAGAGAAGAGCACTGAACTCACAGTTGTTATCAAAAATGTGTATAGATATATATTTTTCCTACAGTTACGTTGAAAAGTGGCCATTGCTGCACTGATTACAGAACGCAAAGAATCACTTTTCCGCTCTAGTGCGGGAAAAATTTTTCTGCATTCCAAATTTGCAACATGGCAACGCAAATTACTTAGTAGGTTATATGGAGCAACAGTGCAGCAAAATCAAAATGAAGTTGGTAACAGTGACTGCTGTGGCTGCTATAGTGAGCAGAGGTGCAACGAAGCACAACGCACTAATTATTATTCATTATATATTATAACCAAGGACAACGAGGACTTAAGGATTTTAGGATTAAGGTTTTTATCAATAATAAAATTACACAGAAAAACATTTGATGGATTTCAGGCAATTTTACCCATAATTACCCACTTTTCATATTCAATGGTAACTGTAGGAAAAACTTAATGTGAAATGCGTGCGCAAAGTTCCTCTGCTGCACTCAAGAAACCATTCCGCCCTCGCCTACGGCTCGGGCGTAAACGTTTCTTTCGGTGCAGCAAACTGTCACTTTGCGCACTAGTTGCACAAATAACTATTTTTAAATAGTAATAAGACAACTTAACAATACACGAATTCACAAGAGTTGTACCAAGCTAAAAGAGAATACTTATTTCTAGTGAGAAGATTGCATTTGTTTTCCACTTGAAATGTCCGCCCATTTAGACACAGACAGTTCGCGCGCACGTACGCAGGGACATGTACAGTCCGTGCAGACAATTTGCTAATATCTCGCAATGATTGATCGCTGCTTGTTTACAGCTAATTTTACACTCATTAAGAAATGGAGTGGCTAGTAAGAGAAGAGCACTGAACTCACAGTTGTTATCAAAAATGTGTATAGATATATATTTTAAAAAAACTTTTGCAATAACTCTCGGCGGGCCGTACAAAATCCATCCGCGGGCCGTAGGTTGGAGAGCACTGGTCTAGAACTTAGCTAAATCCCGAGCTCGGAAACCGGCCCTAAATAGAAGAAAGAAATACAGGAAGACAGAGAGTGAGTCTATCAGGAAATGGTGAGAAGGAGTAAGGAAGAGAGAGAACAGTCAATAGGAACTGAGAAATAAAATGAGGAAGGGAAAAACTAGAAAGAGAAGGAGAAGTAGAAGAGGAAGAAGAACTGCTGAACTAATTTGAAAAATTCCCACACCACTCCTCCAATTCAAAGCAATACAATAAATCTCGTCGAAAAACCCAAAAAGCAAATCTAGGTCAAGGTAGACATAATAACACTAACCACTTATGAATGTGGATGAAAGTAAACGTATCATGAATCGTCGTGGGTGGAGAGATGAAATTATAGGGTAGAAGAATGATGAGGAAGAAGGAGAAAAAGAAGAAGAAGAAGAAGAAGAGAAGAAGAAGAAGAAGAAGAAGAAGAAGAAGTGAGAGGAACCGGAAGAAGATGACTGGAAGGAAAGGTTTGAAAGTATTGTACCAACAAGAACTACTAGATTCCAATTGAATTCAGGTCATCCCAATTTTTTTTTCTTCTTGGGTCACTTTCGTGTTAACTGATCGTTTATCATTCTACTTCTTCGCCTTATTCTTCTTCTTCTTCTTCTTCTTCTTTTTCCTCTTCTTCTTCTTCATCTTCTTCTTCTTCTCCTCTTTCTAATTCTTTTTTCCTTCCTGATTTTCTTTCTAAATTCTTCTACAGCTTCTTCTCCATCATCATCTCCTCCTATTTCTTCTTCTTCTTCTTCTTCTTCTTCTTCTTCTTCTTCATCTTCTTCTTCTTCTTCTTCTTCTTCTTCTTCTTCTTCTTCTTCTTCTTCTTCTTCTTCTTCTTCTTCGTCTTCTTGTATTACTCTCCTTCTCGAGAAGAATCACCTTATCGTCATCCTGCTTTTCACTCTATTATTCTTTCTTCTTCTAAGTATTTTTCTAATAATGTTCTTCATCTCCCTCATTTCTCTCTTTCTTCTTCTTCGTCTTCATTCTTTCAATTTTTCACGCCTTTTACATATTTTTTGGCTTTTTCTATTCCATATTTTTCCAATCTTCGCCTTATTATACAAACTTTTCAATGAGAAGAAGAAAGAAAAGGAGAATTGAGGGAACATGCAGCTCTAAATATTTCCCGAAACATGTAGATGATATGATTTCTTTTAATGTGGTGTTTTTATTGTATACTAGCAGGTAACCCGTGCTTCGCAAGGGTCAATTTTAAAACTCGTCAAACTGAAAACTTGACAGAGTGGAATAGTTTAAAATAGTCCTATAACCATCCTCGGTTAATTGAGAATCTATCTGCAAAATTTCAAGTTAATCAGTTGAGTAGTTGAGACGTGATGATACGTCGAACATAATTTTCCTATCCCGTACGTGTGTAAGCCAGCTCTTTCCTTTATTATAGTACAGACTAGCAAGTAACCCGTGCTGCGCAAGGGTCTATTTCAAAACTTGACAATCTGAAAACTTTATCGAGTGAATCTTGAAGAGTTTTAAATAGGCCTAAAACCATCCCCGGCTGATTAAGAATCTATATGCGAAATTTAAAGTTAATCAGTTGAGTAGTTGAGACGTGATGATACGTCAAAAAAAATTTCCTATCCCGTACTTGTAGACTATAAGCCACTTCTTTCCTTAGTATAGATTATACAATCGTGACGTATATCATACAAATATGAAGTATATCTATAAAATAGCATTATTTTATTCATTTATTTATTTACAATGCAAATGACACTAATGTAATAACATTGGAAGATGAAATAATAAGGTAGTCCTTGTGCTATTTTTCTTCCAAATTTATAAGTGACAAAGTCCAAGATAGGGTTAGAATTTCACGTGTACAATTTTTATGAGATTTTAGTCCAAAATAAACATTAAAACTATAAATTTTGAATTTAGATGGTTTGAATTAATAAATTCATTAGAAAAATTCCACTCAATTACCACTTTTAACGAATAATATTGAGTTATTTAAGAAAATTTGGAACCATAAAGAAACACATCAAACTTGTAAACACTAAAGCTCAGCTGATTATAGTACCCTTTTCTTGAATTTTTAAAAATAGTTTCAAATATTAGTAAAACATTTATTTGTGATTTATTTTCAAAACCTGGAGATGGTGTGAAACATCGAAACTAGTCGTTTAAATTTGTGTTTTTTTTTAACCTGTTATTTTATATAAAAAACATTTCATGATAAAGTGGTACTATAACGTTATTTTATAGATAAAACTAAGTAGCCCTGAATAAATACATTTTAAGATCATAATTATGAAGTATATAATACGTCATACGAGTTAAACTTTGACATTACATAACACCTTCAAGAAAATAACAATATACCCAAATATTAACCAGTCAAAATAGACAATGAATATTCAAAAACTATCCGAAACAAGTTTTAGTTCCAACTAGTTCCTCCAAAGTATCAAATATCACTTCCTTACTGCATATTGCAGACTCTATAACCGTGACCTTTCCCTAAAAACAAACGAATTTTCAAATTTCAATAATGAATAAACAGAAATACGATATCATATTATGCCACACACATAATGTACCTTGTCTTGCTTACTGGAG
The DNA here is from genome assembly GCF_014356525.2 of Nilaparvata lugens. NCBI lineage: Eukaryota > Metazoa > Arthropoda > Insecta > Hemiptera > Delphacidae > Nilaparvata > Nilaparvata lugens. The sequence continues at coordinate 10,570,718 of NC_052517.1, read as the reverse complement.
CGTGGTTATGAATATTAAAATAGTTGTTTCAAAGTGGGACTCAAATTAAACTGGCAGTATTCCTTGTATGTAGCTTCAATGCTCCCCATTAAATTAATGCTGACTATTTTACGTGATCTCAGTAGATCAGGGAGCACTTCATACTGACAGTATTCCTCATAAACAACTTCAATGCCTCCCATTCATACAATACTGACAGTTTCAAGTGAATTTCAGTAGATATGACGGCATTTTCAACTGTCAGTATTCCTCATAAACAACTTCAATGCTCTCAATTTAAACAATGCTGACAGTTTTGCAATGCGAGAAAGTGTTTTCTGTCAAAGGCGCTAGCCAAGTCTAAAAATTTGATGAAGACGATAAAATAATGTCATGGGTGACAGAACGGATCCTTGTGTCTTGTCTTGTCACGTAGCATGATACATGTATCATGTGTCACGTCACAGTCTCCTGCTTCCGGTTTGAGGATTTTTTTGCCGGTATTTGCTTCCGGTTCCACAAAAATGTCTTCTAACTAACATAGAGGAAGATCACTTTTACAATATTCACATGGATTGACCGAGCGAAGTGAGGAAACTGTCCCTTTCCCAAATTTTGATAGAAATAGTCAAAAAATAAGTTAAAAGTAAGCTCACTTTTTACTACATTATTTTATTTCAATTTGAACACAACATATTACAAAAGTATTTTCTGTACCACACACATAATCACTAAGTGAGAAGGATATCATCCTCTTCTTTCCTTCTCTGTGATCCAGAAGTGGACATATTATATTTCTTATTATATTAATAATTAATATACGTTGCACATAGTGAGAATAGTCATCACAAAAAGACAATTAGACACTGGACTTTTTAAAAGCTGACATTGTATATTGTATTTATTAATAATGAATGTTGTATGTGACCTGGCTTATGTACTGATGTACTTTGGCTTAAATAAAATCATTGAATCATTGATCCAACTCTAGTCTCAAACTTATAATAATATGTATCAATGCATAAATAAATAAATGTATCAGTACCATATTAATAAACCTATTAATAACTCCATAAGACAGAAATTACATTTATAGATTCGACACTGTAATGGTATCAAATTACAATATCACAGTTCAACATTTTCACATGTAGAGATGCTAATCAAATTCTACCTGTATAGTACTAAAATATACTGATACCTGATAGTTTAATTCTACCCCAAGTACTCTTTTCAATTACAATCTCTCCTATTATCTCTCTCTTTCTGCACCTCTCTCTCTCTCTCTCTCTCTCTCTCTCTCTCTCTCTCTCCTCTCCGGTTGTGTGGCAGAGAGGACCAGGAGTCCTAATTCCGCCCTAATAAAGGCATATAATCAATCAATCAATCAATCTCTCGAACTATTATCTATTCCAAATCGTTCTTTGTCAGTGCTTGTCGTGAATGGAATAAACTTCCCAACTCTATTAGATGCATTAAAAGCCGAGTGGGCTTCATACTGTCTTTGAAAAAGTATCTTATAGAGAAAATGACTGAGTTTGTCTTGTCCTAGAGCACTGCGTGACAAATATTCTAATCTCCCTTCCTTTCCATTCTTCATTCCATTTATTCATCCATTTTCCACATCCCATCTCTATTCTACATTTATTTATTTAGCGTATGGCAGTATACACAACACATTTATGATCACAAAATTCGAAAAAAAGAAAACAATAGAAAATTCATATATAAAACGAATGAAAATATCTTAGTCACTTTTGTCCTGGAAATTAGAGGCATGCTTCCAGGGTATTTAAGTAGGCTATTGATGCTGGTTTAGCCACCAGGAAATCTTCATGTGCACCCGTGTATGCTGATCTGGGACACTCCTCCACTATGTGTCTCACAGTCTGGACTGCTCCACACTCACAGAAAGGGGAGTCAGCCTTCCCCCACTTATGCATCAGATAGGCACATCTACCATGATGAGTTCGTACCCTATTCAATGCCGACCATGTTTTACGAGGCAAATCGAAGCCTGGTGGCCTTTTGGCTACAAATGGGATGTCAATGTTCTATTCATTCTATTCTACATAATACAATCATATTCATCTTCCCATCTCAAGATTTTCTGTTCTTTAGTATTGTATATCGTCAATATTACTCAATCAATTTCTGAAATTTTAATTAAATTCCACCCTATAACATTTGTTTCATTCATCCAAGTTCAATTATTAATGCAATATTGTATTCACTATTACTCATTCCAATTTCATTCATTCATTCATCCCATAATTCTAAGATTCAAATCAACTAGTTTTTAACTTAATAAGTAGAGTTTCTTATTAATTTGAACATTACTTCGAGTTATGATTCTCAACAGCTCTAATCCATCACAACCCAGTCGTGTGTTAATGGGGAGGATATTTTACATCCTTCTCAGAGAATCGACAATTATTTTTTGAAACACCGCTGATTTATGAAGTTACATCACATTATTATATTATCGTCATTCTAATAATTAGAATTATTAATGCAATTATTGCATTCAATCTTTATTCTCATTGATTAATTGTTTATACCTTGTATAATTCGTTGAATAATTAACATTACCTTCATTAAATGTAAATTAGTGTATAAGCCAGTAAATATTGTAACATACATAAATAAAGAAATCTGATCTAATTCAATCTAATATAATCTATTCCTCTCAATCTTTATTTTCCATTTCCTTGTCATTTTCCAAGGTAGAAGAAATTAAGACTACACAGACAACAAAAACAGAATTCTTTGTTTTGCTCTGATATTATTACCGGTCTATAAATTTAGCCTTGACCTTATAAGAAAATCACTTTGAACAGATAGAACACACAATGCTAAGAGCTAATTGTAGTAACCTATATGGAAAATATACTGTTTTTTACATAGTTTCTGGAAATCTATGTTCCTGAAATGTTTGATTGTCCTCTGAGGAATAAGAGGAAATAGTTACCTGTTTGGACTATTTACATTATTGTTCTACATGGTTTTTGGAAACTATTCTTCCTGAAAAGTTTCAATCTCTTGTGATCAAACATTGTGGGGAAATTGTAAGATGTTTGTACATACAAACCGTATATTCAAACATTGTTTTTTACATATTAACTCAGAATTGGCATTGCTTTTGTATGCAGTTTAGTATTGATCATCAATAAGTATAGACTCATATATGTTATGAGAAGTGATTGTTATTCTTCCATTCATGTTAATAATTTTATATTGTAGAAATTATTGTCTTCAAATATGTAAATGAGTGCATTGAGTACATCGGTGATGTTTCCAGAACTATGACAACAAAATGAATCAGTTTTTGTTTATTGAATCTATTTCCATCATTATTGGCTAAGAATTTGAGATTATATTCCTTCAAATTGTTTTATGTGTATGGTAGTATAGTTGTATGTAAATATGTTTGAATAGCTCAAGCTTGTAAACTACAGCAATGGAAAGTGAACTTTTTCTTTCTTGTATTGTGTCTATTGGTGTCATGACTCCTCTAAACACGGACTTGTTCCATATTAGAGGAGTGATTTTCAGGGAATATTATTGTAAAATGTACTTTCAGGAAATAAAATGAATTTGAATTTGAATATTTTCTGGGAATTGAACTGGAATAATGTTTGATTCTTTTTTGGGAAATATTGTGGAATGACAATGTATGGTCTTATTTGTCACATACATTGGGGAATAGAAGTGAATGAAGTTGAATAATGTTGATAAACGATCCTAGAAGGAGAGGGCTAAGATAAAGAAGAAGGAGTCTCATTTTAAAAGTTGACAAACTGAAAACTGGACGTAGTGGAATACTGAATAGTTTGGAATAGTCCTATAACCATCCTAGGTAAATTAAGAATCTATATGCAAAATTTCGAGTTGATCAGTCCAGTAGTTCAGACTTGATGATGCGTCAAACATAATTTTCCTATCCTGTACTTGTGCATAGACACCTCTAATAAAAGGCCCTGGCCTACGATATTGCAACGTCGCAGTGTAGGCCTAGAATCTAATACATGATTGGTGATAACATTTAAAAAAATTCCAGCTGATATTTTTCACCAATCATGTTTTAGATACAAAACCTACACTGCGACGTTGCAATATCATGGGCCAGAGTTTTTTATTAGAGGTGGTTATGGTATAAGCCAATTCTTTCCTGTATTATAATTATAGACTGGCAGATAAGCCGTGTTCCACAAGATTCTAATTGAATACTTGACGAAATGCAAAATTTCAAGTAAATCAGTCCAGTAGTTGAGACGTGATGATGCGTCAAACATAATTTTCCTATCCTGCTCGTGTATAAGCCAGTTCTTTCCTTTAATTTAGTATTTTATTTATTTAATTTTTTATTTATTCAATACAGTCGCTTTTTAGGAAATTACAAAAGCAAACAAAATTAATTATGACAGAAAATATTGATCACATGGTAATCTAGAGAGTTCACGAGAATATTATCTTAAATAAATAAGTTTATGGATATTGCACTCATTACAATACAATCAAGTATTATTTTAGTATAGATTATAGAGTGATGATTGATTTGTAATTTATGAATCATAAAGAATGTAATTTTCTACACCCGAACCCCACAGAATCAAAAAAATAATCGAATTATTCTTTGTTTTCCACAGAGGCAAATACGCAGCAGTTAAACGCTGCCGGCACAAATCGTCGGGCCGCCATTTTGCGGCGAAATTCCTGCGCAAACGTCGACGCAGCACTGACCTGCGCACTGAGATCATCCACGAAGTGGCCGTACTCGACGCCACTCGCTACTCGCCTCGGCTCGTACGGCTCCACGCTGTCTACGAGTCCACGCACGAGATGGTCCTCCTGCTCGAGTTGTGAGTGCTTCCAAAATGTAATATTATTATTACTATGATAATCCAGTCAAGGAAAGGTTATCGAGGGAAAAGTTGGGAAAACAATTTTTAGCCCCGCAGTTCTGTTCAGGGTAGTAAGGAGGTAAACATAAATCAAAAGTCTTCATCCCTACCCCCCTGTCATAAGTGGGTGGAGATTGTTCAAAGGTACCAGTTTTTGGTTTCTCGCATATAACTCGAAAACTACAAATCTTACAGACATGACTATTCAATACAAAATTAAAGCTCATATAATTTCCTACAACTTTCATCTCTCAACTTTTTCTTTATCTTGCATTGTTTTCGAGATATCTGCTCTTGAATGTTTGACATTTCTGAAATAAATCCCTGTTCGCTTTAATTTTTTTCTATTTTTACTCTCATAACTTTTTGAATCTATGAGGAAAATTTATCATGGATCTAAGCATTTTGGCATTATTCCTTTGCAAAAGTGTATATGTTGGAATAGATTGATCGATGAGTAATATAAAAATCATTCAGGATGAATATTGTCATGACATTACATCTCCACTCTACTATGCATTTTGTTGATTCTGATAAATATAATTGATTTTTTTAAATAAAAATTGAAAGTTAAGTTCCCTGTTTTCAGTTTCATTAATTTCTCACAACGTAGACTATTAATGTCATTTTCTCACTTGAAAATTACATGACTAGTCATAAAATGTTGTAAGAAAAAAATTTATTTTTTATATAATTTTTTCTCTGTCTTTCATTTTGATGATGTACCTGTTGTATGAATCAATACAGAATAAAGAATGAATGTTTTTCTCTCAGGGCATGTGGAGGAGAACTACAAATGCTATTAGACAAGGATGAAGTACCCAGCGAGCACCAAGTATTACGACTAATGAGACAAATACTGGACGGACTAATTCACCTGCATTCCATCAACGTGGCTCATCTAGATATCAAGGTAATTAATATTAGTGAATAAAACCTTCAAAACTTTAAAATACATTAGAAATATTTCATATTTTCAACAAGGTTGATGTGGAGAGAAAAAATGAAAAAGACAGAAAAGTAGCAGAATAACTGTCGACGAAAAAGAAAAAGGTGAAGATGAAGAGGAAGATAGAATAATATTGAGAAGGTGTAGAAGGAGGAAGAAAGAAGGAAGTAGCAGAACTGTCGACAAAGAGGAAAAAAGGTAGAAAGATGAAAAAGAATGTGAAGAAGGGGAAGAAGACAAAAAACTGTTGAAAAAGAAAGATAAGAAAAAGGTAACGATGAAGAAGAAAAATGATTGATTGAGTACTTTATTTAAGTAGATTACAAAATATACTGGCTTATACACTTATATACAATAGCTTACAATACAGCAAAATTATAGATGAACTTACATAATATAGACTAATAAAATAATTATTGAAGAGGAAAATAATTATAATAATTGTCTCATAAGATTATAATAATTGAAGAGGAAAAATGATTGATTGTACTTTATTTATGTAGACTACAATATATACTGGCTTATTCACTTATATACAATAGCTTACAATACAGCAAAATTATACATGAATTTTACATTAAGTAAATAATTATTGAACTATATATGATATGAAAAAAACAATTTGGAATGACTTTTAGATAATATTGTTATGCATTTACATAAATTGGCGGAGCTTGTCACATATCAATGTCCATTCTTCGGAAAGAATATTAAAAATATCCTCCCCACTAACTCTCTATCAAAAGAGGGGGAGGAGAAGAAGAAGGATGACGAGGAGGGGGAGAAAGATGGGCAGAGGATGAGAAACAGGATGAGAAAAATGAGGAGTAAGTGACGGAGGAGGAGAATGAAGGCGAAAAATTTTAGATCAATGAGGTTGAGGTATACTGGGAAACATAAAAAATTGAATAAGAAGAATTCAGATACCTTCATTCATATGTTCAACAAAATAAAATTCAACTTACTTTCTTAAAAATAATTAAGAGTAAGGTACTCTAATAAATTACATTAACCTACAGACTGAAGAGTTTAACAATACGGTAATAATATTGGGGCACCGAGCTTCGCTCGTTATTTTTATTTATTGATAAACAGAACACAATTCTCTAAAATGGAAAAGGAAAAAAGTAGAAGGAGAAGAGGGAGAAGAAGAAGAAGAAGAAGAGGAGGAGGAAAAAAGAAGGGAATTAGAGGAAACGGCAGCTCATAAGCTATAAAACTACGCACAATAGAATATACTACGATTGTGATTTATTGACAATTTTAGTGCGAATTATAAGAATTCATAAGATTGTGTCTTTTATAGTTCTACTTCACTGTAGGTATTGTCCAGGTTTATAAACCTGTTAAGGTTTAATAACCTTCTCAAGGTTATTAACCTGTATTAAGGTTTAATAACCCTTAAAGGTTTGTTAACCCTTAAAGGTTTGTTAACCTTAAGGTGCAATTCCTTGGCGACGATTCTACCATTCTAGCTATTAGTTGATATAGACTAGTGACCCCGCGGTTGGAGAAATCGCTCATTGAACTGTTGTATTTTAATCTTTGAACCCGCAACTTTTAATTATACAGAGTTGATGAAATTCATGGAACAGCTACATATTCCTCTAACAAGAATAATTAGACAGTAGGTTTCATTGGGGAACCTATTCAAAATGAAAAATTACTCTGTCGCTATAAAGAATAGGTGTTCAAAATTTTGGAGCTGATTCATCAATTCTTTCTAAAGTTATTGTAGAACATACAAACAGACGGACGACTTTGGCCTTCAGTAAGTCAAGAGTGAGAACTAGCTTACGCTCGTTCAAATATGGAATTAAATAAGAATATCATTAAGGAAAAAGAAAAATATAGTAATATTTACAAAGTATCATGTAAAAAAAAGTGACAACTCGCTAACGCTCGTTCAATTATAATAATATCATCAAAACAATACAAATACAATATGTATGTGGCCAATTATATCATTTCTCTCAGGAAAATATTCTATTATACACGGTTTTAATAGGAAAACAAAATATTCAGTAATAAATTTTACTCAAATATCTATAACCATAAATAATAATTACATTTTAAGGTCATTAATTTGATGTAGCCCTTATAATATTAAATATGTCTTTGAAATGAGTAACTTAACATATTATCTATATTGGTGTCCACGTTATAATGACAGTGTTTGATTAGCAATAGTACTGCTATCCTTGTCTTTCATTCAACAAAGCGGATATCGCTATCTCTTTCTCGGTTTGTACTGTTGTCAGATTGTCTTTTAACAATGTAGAATTAATAATAATATTCAAAATATTTCATCTTATGAAAATTAATCATGAAATTATTGAAAAATATATAATTTTTTGCTTGAAAAATACAATTGATTATTTTGAAGAAATATGAACAGTTAATACTACATCAATAAAACGATTATCAGCTACCGTCTATAGAAGGCATTGACTAGACAGTGAGGATCGGCAACGTTGTTCTCCTATCTTTCTCCATTGCCATTATAACGTAGACCTCACTATAGACGTGCGGTTGCTATATTATTATGCGGTTGTTGTATTATACTAGTAGGTAACCCGTGTTTCGCAACGGTCTCTTTTTAAACTTGAAAAACTGAAAACTTTACGTAAAAAATCTTGAAGAATTGAAAATAGGCCTTTAACCATCTATGACCATTTATGAAAATATTCTACTATACACAGTTTCAACAGGAAAACAAATTTCCAGTAATAAAATATGTTAGTCAAATATCTATATCCATATAATTGACCGAGCGAAGTGAGGTCTAAAGGTGCGTACAGATATACGCGCCGCGAACATGAGCAATAATTCACTTTTAATCAGCTGACTATATCTGTATTTTTATAGAAGCGGTAAGATACAGATATAAAAAGCTTGGCATCAGCTGATAGAAAGTGAATTGCTCATGTTCGCGGCGCATATATCTGTACGCACCTTAAGATTCAAGTCGACGGTTTGGCATTTCTCTTAATGTTTTAATGTTCAAATGTTTATATGTTTTTATGTTGCGCATTTACGGCGAATCGCGGTAATAGATTTTCATGAAATTCGACAGGTATGTTCCTTTTTAAATTGCGCGTCGACGTAAGTTATATACAAGGTTTTTGGAAATTTTGCATTTCAAGGATAATACAAAAGGGAAAAGGAGCCTCCTTCATACGCCAATATTAGAGTAAAAATCAGACTATCGAATTATTCATCATAAATCAGCTGTTTAGTGGACTATAATACTACCATGGCCACCTCTAATACAAGGCCGCGGCCTACGATATTGCAACGTCGCAGTGTAGGCCTAGAATCTAAAACATGATTGGTGAAAAAGATCAGTTGGTATTTTTTAAAATCTTTTTCACCAATCATGTATTAGATTCTAGGCCTACACTGCGACGTTGCAATATCGTAGGCCGGGGCCTTGTATTAGAGGTGACTATGATACTACCCGTTCAAAAACATCGAACATCTTGAAAATTTATCTTTCCATCAACGTTAGTAGACAGTTGACTATAATACTACCCGTTCAAAAACATCGAACATCTTGAAAATGTATTTTTCCATCAACGTTGTAGACAGTTGCAGCCAGACCTGATAACAGCGCTCACACTCACATTCCGGGACGACACGTCACGGTACGATAGGACAGAAAGCTCTATGTTTATTCAGGATTTTTTCTAGACATTTTAAATTGATAAATTATTTATTAATTTTTGAGAAAACATAAGAACAGGTCAATATAAATTACTGAGCGCGAGGTCTACTGTTCACAGAACTACTAGTTATATTGATGTAGGCCCTAATAATAAATAGTCTTCAAAATGAGTAACACATTATCTAGTGCATTCTCATTATCTATTCTTTATCTATTACAATGTCATTGTATTTCCGCGTATGAGTGACACAATCGGGCTATCCCAATGACAACATTTTTTGACAAGTCATTCTTTGCTTAGCTGTAGTTTGGTCATTTGTTTTTGAGAATTAGCATTTCAATAGTCAGATAATTACTTCCTGAAGATTGCAGATCACCTTCCTTTAGATCATTATGTGACACCTCTGCTATTTCTAGATTGTTATTCTATTCAACCTTTTTCTTAATCTTGTTTTTGATTCTGTTCTTCTCTTTCTCCCCTTATTGTTTTTTTTCTTCTACTTCATCATCATCATCTTATTCTTCTTCTATTGTTCTTAATCGTGTTATTTAAAAAATATAAATAAATAAAATAATAAAATATTAGTATTAGTATTTCTGCTCTCATTCTTCTTCTCATTCTTTTTTCTTAATCTTGTTCTTATTATTTCTGTTCTCATTCTTTTTTTCCTTGATATAATTTTTTTTTATTTTGTTCTTCTTTTTCTCTTCTTCTTCTTCTTTTTCTCACTCATCCTTTTTTTTTTTGTTTTTCTTCTTCTACTTCATCATAATCTTCTTCTTTTAATGTTCCTCATCTTGTGCTTGTTATGTCATTCTTCTTCTCATTATTATTTTCCTTAATCTTGTGTTTGATTTTGTTCTTCTCTTCTCCTTCTCCCACATGTTCTTCTCATTTATCTTTTTGTTGTTTTTATTCTTCTACTCGATCATCATCCTCTTCTTAAATTGTTCCTTATCTTGTTCTTGTTATTTTTGTTCTCTTCTTCTTCTCAATCTCATTTTCCTTAATCTTGTTTTTGATTTTTTCTTCTCTTTCTCTTTCTCCTTCTCCTTCATGTTCTTCTCTTTCATCCTTTTGTTGTTTTTCTTCTTCTACTCCATCATCATCTTCTTCTCCCTTTGTTCTCAATCCTGATTTTCTTTATTCTGTTCTCATTCTTATTTTTGTTCATGTTGTTTTTGATTTTGTTCTTATCTTTCTCTTCTCCTTCTTGTTTTTCTCTCTCATTGTTTTGTTGTTTTTCTTCCACTTCATCATCATCATCATCTTCTTCTTTTTCATTCTTAAACTTGGTCTTGTTGTTCTTGTCTCATCCTTCTTCTCATTCTTTCTTCTACTTCACCTTCTACCTATCCTTCTTTTCTCCTTCTTCTTTTTCTTCTTCTTCTGCTGCATTCATCACCTGTCGTGGTCTTCTTCTTCTTCTTATCTTATTCATCACCTGTCTTAGTCTTTTTCTTCTCCTATCTTCTTCTTCTTCTATCTTCTTCTTCTTCTTCTTCTTCTTCTTCTTCTTTTTCTTCTTCTTCTTCTTCTTCTTCTTCTTCTTCTTCTTCTGTCTTTTTCTTCTTCTCCTGTCTCCCTCTTCATTCTTCTTACTCTTCTTCTTCCCCTTTCAGCTCTCTTATCTCATTTTCACCTCTTTCTGCCTACATTCCATGTCCCTATCATTCTATGGATAAGTAGTGTCTTTGTCGTTTTCATGTTCTTTTTATTTTGTTGAATAGATAAATTAATGTATTTTTCAAAATAGTTGTAGATTCAATCATAAACCAATTAATGGATTTTTTCAAATATTTTTCAGCCTCAAAACCTGGTGCTAACCGGAAAATTTCCAGACTGTGATGTAAAACTGTGTGATTTCGGAATTTCGAGATATCTCAGCGAAGGAGTCGATGTGAGAGAAATACTTGGAACGCCCGATTATGTTGGTTAGTATTTGAACTTTAGTGAAATTCACGTTATAAGTGGAGTGATCCGTGGTCTAGTGGATAGCGTGCTTACGTAGTAGCATATAGATCACGGGTTCAAACCCTCTCAATACCAAAAGTTTTTTAACCAGATTACTCCCGTGTTATCGGATGGGCACGTTAAATTGTCGGTCCCGGATGAAGTATGACAGTCGTAAGGCCCATTGTCGGCTTAAATTATATATTCAGGCGGTGGGACCTTCCCGCAAGGGACTCCCCACCAACAAAAGCCATACGAATTTACTTTTTTACGTTATAAGTCAGTAGAAATAATAGGTATACAATGTTGCCGATTCTCCGTCACCACCACCATATTCACGATCATTATTAGTGTCATTCCAGTATTTCTAATGTAATATCAATTGCTGATTCTGTTGATAAATATCAGCTCTATCTCAAATACAGAGTGTTTGAAAAAAGGTGCCCATAAGTCAGGGTGTGATTCCTCACATCAAAAAAAGAAAAAAAAAATCCAATTAACATAGGTCCGAAAATGCTTGGTTACCAAGTTATACAGGTTGAAAGATTTCGTCTGAATATCAGTTCCCCTGCTCAAACGAAGCCCTACGGGTATTTTTTGGCTGTTGATTAAGATGTACAATTTTGCGTACTTTAAGTAAAATGAACTGAAAAAATTAAATAAAACCGTTTCCAGACCTGTAGCTACAGTAATTTTTAAGATATGTGACGAAATACGCGAAACTTTGGTCCCGAAAAACAAGTTACATTAGGTTTGAAGCAGATTTACTATGTTAAATGTACAATAAACACAGAAAATTTGTTCATAGAACTTGTAGAAAATTTAATTTTGAAGAGAAATATGTAGAATAAGTCTAAAATAGACAAACGCAACCTTTAAAAAACTAATCCTTAATTACATACAAAACGCATGAAAAGAGAGCTCAACAGATTTTGTCTATTTTTCATGCGTTTTGTGTACAATTAAAGATTTTTTTCAAGGTTGCATTTGTCTATTATAGATTTATTTTACATCTTTTTCTTCGAAATTAAATTTTCCACAAGCTCTGTAAAAAAATATTCTGTGTTTATTGTACATTTAACATATCTGCTTCAAACCTTGAAGAACTCGCTTTTCTGAACCAAGTTTCGCGTATTTCGTCACATATCTTAAAAAATACTGTAGCTGAAGGTCTGGAAACGGTATTATCCAATTTTTCAGTTCATTTTCAAATCAAATCAATTTATTTTCCTTTTATACAATATACAGAGCATGAAATTACCATATAACTAAAAAATCCCAATCATACCCTGAAGAGCATTACCAAAAATGAAATATACATGGAAAATAATCCCAAAAAGGTTACAAAAACCTGTTTGGGCAGAAAAAAAAACAATTTAGAATAAAAAAGAAAGGTTACAGTTTACAAAGCAAAAAATTTACATAAAGTACGCTATAAATTGTAGATCTTAATTAACAGCCAACAAATACCTGTAGGGCTCTTTCAAGCAGGGGAACTGGAATTCAGACGCAATCTTTCACTCTGTATAACTTGGTACCTAACCTAGCATTTTCGGACCTATGCTAATTTGAACTTTTTTTATTTTTTTGATGTAAGGAATCACGGCATTACTTATGGGCACCTTTTTTAGAATACTCTGTATTTGAGATAGAGCTGACATTTATGAACAAAATCAGCAATTGATATTACATTAAAAATACTCGGATGACACTATCTAATAAGATTTATCAATAAATAAAAATAACGAGTGAAGCTCGGTGCCCCAATATTGCTAATAATTTGTTGTAAACAACTATGCTACTACAGTATCATCAAAAGCTTACCGAGTTGAAAGCAGAGAAAAGTCGGGAGCAAATACTATGCTACTTCACGCTATCAATTGCAAGCCTCACTGCATGCAATTAATAGTTCACACAACAGCTGATTTATGATGAATAAATTGCTGATTTTGTTCATAAATGTCAGCTCTATCTCAAATACAGAGTATTCTAAAAAAAGGTGCTCATAAGTCATGCTGTGATTTCTCACATCAAAAGAAGAAAAAATTTATAGTCTGATTTTTACTCTAATATTGGCGTATGAAGGAGGCTCCTTTTTCCTCTTATATTATCCTTGAAATGCAAAATTTCTAAAAATCTTGTATATTCGTCGACGCACAATTTAAAAAGGAACATACCTGTCAAATTTCATAAAAAATCTATCACCGAGTTTCGTCGTAAAGCGTCGGAACATATAAACATTTAAACATATAGAGAGAAATGCAAAAACCGTCGACATGAATCTTAGACCTCACTTCACTCGGTCAATACGATCTAATAGGAATATTCATGCTCACTTGATCGTGCAAAGTGGGAATAGTCAGTCCAATCAGAACTCAATAGGAATTATATTTTACTTTTTGATTACCATTCACTTTCAATGATACTGAAATGTGGGCATTCACTTTTAGGCGTAAGCAACATAAGAACTATAATATTAGAATACATCAATGTATAACTCTAATATATGAGATTCGAAGAAGAATTTACATCCAAATTGAACATTTTTAAAAATGAAATAATTTTAATAACATTTTAAAAAATAATCGTTTTATTTTTTCAGCTCCCGAGGTGCTAAATTATGAACCCATCAGCCTGGCTACAGATATGTGGTAAGTTATCAAATATTTCTGGAATAGTATCTTACGCCACAAGGAAGGAGCCTTTTGCAGGCGAGAATGATGTTTCTAGTCGAGGTGTTAGCCTAAACTAGAATATCATTCAAGCACTGCAAAAGACATTCACGTCCAAGTAACGTACAATATTTTTTGTCATGATAATCTAAAGAAGAATAATTGAGAAATGGAATTACCTGCTTGTGTTAAATTTACTACATGCACTGCACTCTATAAACATAACCTAGTTTACAAATTCTGAATCAGGAATTTTGCAGAAGTTGACAAAACTTCCACCTGGAGTGCTGAAGGTGGTTTTTCTAAAGCAGTTTTGCTGTTTATATTTCGAAACTAGGAAACATACTCTACTCGACTGTAAAGAAAACATATGGTTTTATTAAAAGTACAGTTTGCTGTAGCAGGAATCATATGCTTATTTTTTTTACAATCAGCTGTTCACCGGCTTGATTTCATGGATGTAAAACAGCTGAAATTGGATGACTATGACAAAAAAATTTTTTTGTCATAGTCATTCAATTTAAGCTGTTTTACATCCATGAAATCAAGCCGGGAAACCGCAGATTGTAGAACAAATAAACATATGATTCTCATTACAGCATACTATACTGTAATAAAATCATATGTTTCCTAGTTTTGAATTTGGAACAGCAAAACTGGTAAAAAAACCGCCTTTTAGCGCTCCAGGTGGAAGTATGTCAACTACAATAAAAAAATTCCTGATTTGAAACTTGTAAACTAGGTTATGTTTATGGAATGCATGTAGTAATGTCAGCACAAGCAGGTAATGTTTTCTGTTCCTTAATTATTCTTTTCTAGATTCTTGTGACAAAAATAGTGTACGTTACTTGGACGTGATTGTCTTTTGCAGTGCTCAAATGAAATTCTAGTCTCGGCTAATGCCTTGAATAGAAACATCATTCTCGCCTGCAAAAGGCCCCTTCTCGTCCTTGTGACTTAAGATACTATTGAAGTACGGTAATTGAAATCTGAAATTACGGTTTACTTTCCAAATCCACAATTCTACCATCAACAAAAGATACACAGTGAGTATAATATGACACTAATGGAAAGACTGTATTCTCAAACAAAACTCTATTATCGATTGGTTTTGAAGTGGCGTTTACACTAAATCTGTTTCAAGAAAACGCGTTTGACAACTCTGGTGTTAAAAGTGTTGCAGATATATAATTTTTTCTGTGTTGTGCTGCGTTTACACCAAAGTTGTAAAGATAATGTTGTCCAGGAATAGTTTACAACAAAGAGTTGTCAATTTTTGTGTAGAAAAAAATGTTCTGCAATGTAGAGCAACAAAAATTGTCAATTTCTTGCCAATTTCTTTCTGTGTTGTGCTGTGTTAACACCAAAGTTGTAAAGAAAATGTTGTCCAGGAATAGTTTACAACAAAGAGTTGTCAATTTTTGTGTAGAAAAAAAGTTGATGTTCTACAATGTAGAGCAACAAAAATTGTCAATTTCTTGCCAGAGAGCATAGTCGGCCCGGACTTGTAGAGGTGGAACACCTCTACAAGTGGGAGACGGAAGATTTGTTGAAAACAAGTATTTCTACAAGTTGACAACAAAATGTAGCTTTGAAATTGTGAAATTGGATCTCATTATAGCATACCGAATTGACATCAGCTGATCAACTAAGGGTGATGCCCACAAGAGCTCCAGGCTTGTGCGTGGCTAATGAGATGAATTCATTGAAGAGACTTAAGATAAGAAAAAAATCTACTCTCTCTTAATAAGAATTATTATTTTACAGGATCATGCTTTCGTGTGTGTATGACAATCACAATATATTCAATGGAAATAATAATTTGTATTAGAATAAAGTGGATATTTGACAATATTTCAAGTCTCTTCAATTATGGAAAAGTTCCACATTCACTCTTCAAACTTAATCAGAGATAGATTTTGATGAGAAATGAGTGAACTCATTAAGGAGATATTGGATGAAGGATAGATTTCACATTATCAATTTATTTTTCGAGTATCTATGGTCAGATTTATTTCAAAGTCATCATTGTTTGTTATTCGAAGCATTGATGTTATTCGAAAAATCTGACTATTTGCAGTGAACTTTGCCATAGATATTTATAATAATTATATATAAAACGAAAATCCAAATTAAATGCTGTAATTCACCCCGAAGACTTCTGCTACTGTAAATATTGACAACAGGGTAAACAGCTAGATGGGAATTCGATGAGTGCTACTATTCAAAAATTATTTGTCAGCCCAGTAATCCAGAGATCTTCAGTTTGGTGGAAGGGTAAGCATTCCATACCGGCAATATCAGGAGGTACCGGGTTCGTTTCCCGGGCTGACAAATAATTTTTGAATAGTAGCGCTCATCGAATTTCCATCTAGCTGTTTACCCTGTTGTCAATATTTGCAGAAGCAGAAGTCTTCGGGGTGAATTACAGCATTTAATTTGGACTTTCGGTTGATAATAATCATTTATTCATAAGCAATTGAATAAATGAAATATCTCAGTAATTTCAATCCATATTACTATAGATATTTGTCAAATTGACAAATATAGGGTGACACAGAATAACGGGAACTTTTGAAAACGTCATAAAACATTAGTGGGAGGGGCAAAAATGATTTTATTCAAACTAATGTAAAGTTTAAGACTTGCCATTCGAGAATTATAAATAACATGTATCACTTTTTAACAAATAATTCTTCAAGATGGCTTCCTCCTGCACGAATACACTCTTGAAATCTGTGTTTAGATTCCTGAACGATTGCTGCAACATTTCAGCTGGAATATTATTAATTTCATTTTGAATTGTCTGTTATGATTCAACCACAGTTATTGGTCAAGTTGTAAAAACGTTTGATTTAAGATAGCTCCACAAACAGAAAATTGCAGATGGACAGATCACGGGACCAAGAACGCAGATGTTGCAGCGATCAATGAGGAATCGTCAACACAGATTTCGAGAGTGTATTCGTTCAGGAGGAAGCCATCTTAAAGATAATTGTTAAAAAGTGATAGATTTTATTAATAAATCTCAAATGGTAAGCCTTGAACTTAACATTAGTTTGGATAAAATCAATTTTGCCTTTCCCACTAATGTTTTATGGTGTTTTTAAAAGTTACCGTTATTCTGTGTCACTCTTTATTTCCAATAGATATTACAATATTAGTAAAAACAAAAGTCATTTGCCTTATGAATTGTATATGATGCATTTATATGAAACAGTATCTTTATTTTATGCAACACTGTGTCTTATACCATGATCATGTATCATTTTCTGATATTCCAGGTCAGTGGGAGTCCTCCTCTACGTATTGCTAACAGGATGCTCACCGTTCGGAGGTGATACAAAGCAGGAGACTTTCTGCAACATAACGCAGTGCCGTCTCGACTTTCCTGAGGATATCTTCGAGGATATCTCCGAGGATGCCAAGGATCTCATGAGGAAATTGATGGTCAAAATCCCTAGGTAGGTTGACAAGGCCAACAAGTGAGGTCCATGTTACAATGGCAGTGTTTGATTAGCAATGGTATTGCTATGCTTGTCTACCATTCAATAAAGCAGATAGCGCTAACTCTTTCTCGCTTTGCTCTGTTGCCAGATCGTCTTTTAAAAAAGTAGGAGTGATAATTAACAAAATATTTCATCTTAGTATAAAAATGCATTATGAAATTATTGAAAAATATAATTTCTGGCTTAATAAAATATAATTCATCATTTTAAACGAGAATGAACAATTAATATTACATCAATAAACCTGTATCAGTTATTTTAAATATAGAAGGCATTGACAAGACAGTGAGGATCGCCAACGTTCTCCTATCCTTCTCCACTGCCATTATAACGTCATTCTAACCCCACTGTAGTAAGATTTACTAGTTCAACCTGTTAGTATTTGTGGAATGGTTGGCATTATTATTAGCATATGGCATAAATATAATCGGTTATTCAATACTAAACGATTGGCATATATTTCATTCATAGGAAATTCCAATAGTTTCAATTTGATCTGGTTGCAATAAAATCTAAAATATAATAAAGGAAAGAATTGACTCATACAAGTACGGGATAGGAAATTCACGAATGATGCAACATGAGGTGTCAACTATTCAACTGATTAACTTGAAATTTTGCATATAGATTCTTGATTATTCCTGTTACAAGGCTAATTTCTGTTCAAATGCTTTTTTTGAAAACCCATACTAATTGAAATTGAAATTGAAATTTTATTCATAGCACTTACAATTTACGAACAAATATGAATGAACTTAACAAATCAGTACAATAATATTGAAACAATAAAAAACTAAACTACATAATAAAATATTATTAAGGTGAAATAAAAAGATGTTGTCAATTCCACAAACAATTCCAAAAACTGTCAATTCCAATAAACTTTGTGGAATTGACAACATCTTTTTATTTCACCTTAATATGGAGAAATTCCACAACATCTCTGTGCAAAGTGTTAATTTTATAAAATATTATCTTCTAATTCTATTTATATAAATGAAAATAATTTAAAACTAATAACAAAAACATTATGTAACGTCAGAGTTATGTTAAGGTACTCACTTCATAAGCTATTAGCTGATTTGAAGTTACCTACTCTGAAAATCAAGCTATTTGACCTTTGCAAGAGACACAGAAGCCTCATACAAATTATAGAGTTTATCATTTATTTCTGAATCGCCACCTATCAAGCTCTATGGCCCATAAATTTTAATTCTTCTTAGGATTTAGGAAATAGATATCAACTGACGGATAATGAATACTTCCTTTTTAGTACTTTAATAGCCTTCAATACCTTATCTTGATAGCCTTTGAATACAATTTTTTTCCAATGCTTTTATTCATAATTGATATTGAACAATAATCCTTCATATTTATATATTCTACAGCCCACATGAAAACTAGTATACCTGAATAGAATAATTACCAAATTTGGAAAGTTTCAAAGTCAATTATTCAATTCTTGATTACTGTTAAATTTGAATTTTATCAGCAAAAAGAAACTAATACAAATCTATCGAAACCAACTCACTAACATTAAAATTATATTTTTATTATGTAAATATTTCCTATTTTAGTTATAATAATGTAAAATATTTGTTCTAGTTTTGAAGCATCTAAATTTGAAAATCTACTTTGTAAAAATACCTGAGGACTGAAAATGTTGTGAATTGAAGACTACAAGACTTAACCTATTCCGGATTATGTGTAACCTGAATTCAGGAGAGGAATAGTACAAGGTTACCTTATTTCTCCTCTCCCTATCATTTTGATATTGTAATTATTGTATAAATTAATGAATGAACTATCTTCATAGACATAATATATAACTTTCAGATGAAAATTACTCTGAATGGACAGTTTGCAAAATATCGACTTATCTTATTGTGGATGATCAATTGAACTTTTTGCCTGTATCTGGGTGATTTGATGATATAATCAAACATCCTTGCCTTGGGTGGGATACGAATTCATGAACCTGCCGGTAATATAATAATAATTATTGATTACATCATATTTTGTCAATTTCATTCTCATCCACATAAATCCATTCTTATCTCTTGAGAATAATTTGAGAATTATATTTCCAATCTGCTTTTGTACAGACAATCAATCAAGTTTAATCGAACAAAATATTTACATTGAAGGTCCCACTAAACCTGAAGGTTTTTCAGTAGGTGCCTATATAAGTATACATAATAAATCATATAGTGAGCTCCACGTTATAATGGCAGTGGATAAAGATAGGAGAATAGCGATGCCGATTCTCTGCATTAATTAATCATATTTCTACACTGTCAAAAACATAATTGGCATCGTTGTGGACCTAGAAAAGGATAGTACCACCGGCTTTGTCGAATGATAGACAAGGATAGCAAAACCAATGTTGATCAAATACTGTCATTATAACGTGGACCTCACTATAGAATCGTACATTACAAAAAATAAAGTTTACAAATTTGATAAGAGGGAGAGAAAAAAGTACATGTTTATTTCCATCAATAATCTAATTAAATATTCTCTGTCCACAGTAAAAGACTCAGCGCCTCAGAATGCCTGCAGCATCCCTGGTTCAAGAACCCCCGACCATCAACATCACTATCATCAACATCAGGCCTCAGCTCCCTCAACATTGGAGCCACAACACCACGCACTCCAACCCTGAGCAAAAGGCCGGCACCAACCATGGAACACTCTGAAGACCGGTCATTGTCAACTGATGAATCTGACTCGGATGATGCAGAAACTGCGCTGAACTCCAAGAAAAATGAAGAAATCATCGCTGAAGTGGTCAAAACTGCAGAAAAACCTGATCCTAGAACCACAGCAGCTTCAGGAGTTCATCAAAATCCTGTCCAGGAGACAGAAACTTGTCCAAAGTCGGGGAACAGTGCGAAAATTGATGCTGATTTGTGTCAAGATGCTACAAAATCCAATCCCAAATCAAGAGCTAATCCACAAAATTGTGTAGCTTCATGTGAGAATACAGCAAACTCCGATCCTGAATCAAGACCCATTGCAGAAGTGAATACCACCTCGAGCCAAAATGCAGCAAAATCTAGTCTTAACCATAAACAAGATGCAGAAATCAACTCGAACCTTCAACAGGGTTCAGAAAGTGTGATTGATCCTAGTCCAGATATAGATCATCATGAGGACAGATCCTCAACAACCTCCAGCTGCTGTCTGGATCATGATGAGAAGTCCTCAACAATTTCCTCATCCTCTACTTTGACCGCTGAGTCTTCTAGTGATAGATGCTCAGTTATTGGTGCTAGTGATTTGGGCTATGACAATTTGACCATTTCTGTAGGATCAACTCCTGCAGAAGCATCAACATCTACTTCAGGAACAACATCTGCAGGTATTGCATCAAAAGGATTGAGTGGTGAGAGGAAGAGATCATTCATGCGCAACATGGAAAGTCTGGTACATAAGCTTGCATACTCAGATGCAGAAGGTACAGAAGTGGAGACACCTAGCAGTTTCAGGGAAAATGTCAAAAGTTCTAATACTAAGCTTGAAGAGAATAGCAGCTGCAGCAAAAATATCAACAGACTTGTCAACAAGAGTCATGATTTGGACAAATTTTTGGACAGTGCATCAAAATGCACTAGTAGTGACAATGATAGTTATGGGTTGGGTTGTTCATCAACACCAAACACTAGACAAAACAAGTCACTTGGTTTTGAAGAAATTTTGTCCAACAGTGATACCAGCTACAGATTGAGTTCAAAACTACATGATAGTCTTCAAAGAAGACACCCAACTGACAACAACCAAGATCTATCAGACTCTAGCAGTGATGATTCAAGTTCCAGAAGAAAGAGAAATCAATATTCCTCAGATTCTGGCTATGAATCCAGTCTGAAGAGATATTCGAGACTGTTTGAATCTTCCAAGGAGGACTGCTCCAAGTCAAGTAGCAGCAGCTCTGATGATTTGAGGAGTTGTTGTGGAGCTGGAGCTGCCACATTCAGTGAGGTTAAGAGGCATCTTAGAGGGAACATCAATGAAGATGTCTCCAGAACATCAATGCTGAAGGACTCTTGGTACAGGGATGGCAAGACATCTTCTGGTGCTAGACTGAGGCAGCATGTGGATGGATTCCGCAGTTTGGCACGTGCCTCAGGCATGCAAACAATGCCAGTATCCAGCTTCCTACACTACAAACTAGATTGTGGCTATAATTTCCTCACACGTGGTAGTTTCGGGTATGAGAGTGGGGATGAATCTGTCTTCAAGTTTAGGCGGGTTTTCATTTTGGATGATGCCGATGACCGACTTTCCCCACCACCCTCCATCAATGGTTCCTTGAGCTCTGACAACTCCATCAGTGACAGCAACAGTGACACTATCAGTGAAATGTCAATAGATTCAAGCAGTGACCGGTCCAGCATAATATCCCTGGATGACCCCCTGGATTTCTATGGGAAGAGTTTGGCTCAAGCACGCCACTACTCCACATCCTGCTACAATGTTTGGGAAGCTGTCAAGAGTCAGGGCACATCCTCAAGGTCACGCACTTGTCCCAGGGAGTGTCACGGATCTTTTGCCAGGGCGCTATCAAAGTTCACCAGTGGGGAAGCTAGTGGTGAACTGAAGGACGAGGAACTGAAAGAAGGAAACTTCCACCGTCAACGTAAATCTTTGACAATCTTCAATGGGTACAACACATCCTCATCCTCTAGAACCTCCACGACTACCACCATCAACAAGAAATGCATAGGTTTAGAGCTGATGAGGGAACACAATGGAAATGTGGTTGTTATCAGGGAAGTGAAGGCAGTTCATGGCAGTAAATTCCCCAGATGCAGTGAGGTGAAATGTGAATCAGTCCAGTCAAGAATTAGGAGGTTGCAGGTGCAGAATGGTATCAGAACTGAGTTGGCAAAGGAGAGGTACAACGTTTTCTGAGGAAAAGGGAATTGGGACAGGTGTGAATTGGTCCAAAACCAGGATAACGATGCAATGTAGGGAAAACTAGCAGGATTAAGGTATCATGACTGAATTGGCAAAGGTGAGGTACAATCTTTCTCTAAGAAAACTCTAATCTGGTCACAAATGGAACTGAGATGACTGTGAATTGGTCCAGGGTCACAATTCAGCATAAATATGCAATGTGGATGACTGTGAACTGGTTTACATTTCTCATTTAGATTCACAATAGAGTGCTACATTTTTTCTTGAGAAAACCAAAGTGGGAGAATTGTGAACTCGACTTTATTTGAAGATAAAGACAAATGGAACTGAGATAACTGTGAATTAGTCCAGGGTCACGAATCAAGATAAACATGCAAGGTGGATGACTGTGAACTGGTTTACATTTCCCATTCCGAAACTAGATTCAAAAGAAAGTGCTTCATTGTTTCTTGAGAAAACTAAAGTGGGGTCAATTGTGAACTGGACTTTATTTGAGGATATAGACATGCAAGACTGTTGACTGTGAATTGGGCTGGGTTGAAGGTTGTAAAGCAAAAATGGTAAAGAATTGAGTTGTCCCAATCACAGAAAATGTTTATCTCAGAAGAGTTGAAATGAGAGGTCAAGTGTAAACCTGTTTGAGTTCTGCATTTGATTTCACTGTAGTGAATAAGGTTCTCTACTCAATTTGTGTTCAGAGCTGGGTTGATCACTGTGAATTATCAGTGAAAGTCTTATTTGTAATGATTCAGAGTAGAAGTATATTACAGAAAAAAATTATTAAAAAGATTAATAGGATCCTGTGGATCTAGAAGTTGATGTTACAAGCTTTAAACTACCTAAATTGATAGCCCACTGGATTAAGAATTTGGAATAGTAAGCTTGAAAAGCTCTGAATCACTATTACATTGAATACTATAAAATTTGGTACCTGTTGTAAGCTTAGAAAGCTCTAAACACCCGATAGCTAAAACTATCAATCCGATAACTGAAAAAACTTCAAAAAATGAATAACCCCCACTGGTTGGAACAGCATTTATGAACACAAAACAACGAACAAATCGAAGACTATTCTCATTTTGACTTTGAGAAATTTCTAACAAGACTGAAAACCATTTTGCCTGCCATGAGTCGAACAAATTTGTAGAATCAAATCCCTTCTTTTGATGGAACACAAAGTATTTATTAGAGATGTCCACAGGAAATTATTTATTGGAATTGAATTTGAGTTTACAACCAAATTTTGATCCTAGGAAAATTTGTGTTCTGGTTCAAAAATGCTTGTAATAATTCTGTCTTTCAATATGTTTATCATATAAAATAATTGTGTTGTGTTATAATAATTTTTCCAAATGTCATATATATATGTGTGTAAACTCATGTAAAGACATGTTAAACTCATGTAACGACATGTTAAACTCATGTAACGACATGTCATTTATTTAAAAATGGTGCTTTTGGTGATAAAATCTTCAAAAACCAAACATTTTTGAGAAAACATTTATGTGATTCCATCTCTACTTTGTTCAAGATGGTGCTTGTTCTGAATTATAAATCATAAAAAATATGAAAGATTGAAAAAATATTTTAATATGTATATTATATTATTATATTTAGCCACCTAAGGCCCGCCATAATATTATAATAGTGAAACTTAGTCCTTAATTTGATTTTGTTGTACATTGTAAGAAAGTATGCCTTGACTTATTAATATGCTAATATTTATTCACTATTTAATTAATACTACCCTTATGTGTTTAAAAATCTAATTAATTAATTATTGATTATGTTAATTGTGAGTTTAACCGAGACTAGTATTGAATTTTATGTAAACTTAATTATTTGTGTGTATATTCATGTATGTTTATTTTGTAAATTATTTACTAAGCTATTAGTGTAAATTTTCATCTATTTATTTAACATTTATACATCTACCATCACTGTATACATATTTTGTAACTAAATTTTGTACATAGAGCAAGTATATTTTTGAAAAAGGGTATGTTTTTCAGTAATAGGCTGCAGCTTATTTCATTTGAGATTTTCTAAAATAGATTTTGTTCTCATTATTTTTGAAAAATATTGGTGATTCGGAAATACCTTTTAATAAGAATTTTTCGAAAATTTATGTTTCTCAATAATTTACATGAGCTGCAATGATTCTAGAATTTTGAAACCTTCCACAAGGCTTCAATATTCTAGAATTTGGAACATATCTCTACTTAAACCAATTATTATTAATGTAATACAATGCAATAGAAAATAAGACTTCATATAAGAACAAAATGAATCCTATCAATATAATATGTGAGAAATTTCTGTAACTAGACAAAAAGATTCAATGTTTTCAAAAGAATTCAACGTTTATAAAAATACTCATTGAATTTTCTCTCACTATTACATTAAATTCATAATTGAATTTTCTATGATCTGTATCTTATTAAATGTATCTTACTACATTGAAATATAGTCATGCTGTTCGAATTATAAATAATACTGTAATTATTTCACTCAAAACTTTTCCAATTACATCACATTTTACAATCACATCTGTGTACTTATATTATTTATTAACACCAGTATTCCATGTATTTCTTATATGTCATTTATTACTGTATTAATGTTAATATATCCTAAGCATTTTCTCAATATATGAAGCAATTTAACAAAAGAAAAAACACTATTTGGAAATGTGTGTATCACTATTTGAATAAATATTATCAATTAAATAATAATTAAATACTGCCTTGATACAGCCTATGTTAGAGTTGTAAAAATTCCCAAATCTTCAAATACTTCTCTTGCTGAAGATGAAGCTCATATAAGCCATAGGCTTGTGCGTAGTAAAGTATGATAACAACAATGAGATATTGCAGTTTTTAAGTGGGTTCCAAACCACTTCATGTAACAAACAGCTTTCAAACTGTATTATTTCATTTCATAATATAGTTTTATACAATACCTCTCCATTCTCCAAATTTCACAATAAAATTGTAACAAAATATGCGAAAAATAAATGAATTAACATCTCTGTAACCTATGCATTTAATGTATTGACTGATCCAAAATTAACGAAAATAGTTATTTGTAAAAATTATGAAAATTGTATGTTTTGTGCCTTGAATATATGCAGAGTGACTCTTGAACTCATATATTTTTATTGAAATGTGTTTTTTTGATGGATAATATTGAACATAATAAATGATTTGTCTTTTGAAAAAATTGTTTACCAATGATATTCCCTTAATTCATTCTGTATTTATTGTATTTTGATAGATCTTTATAAAGCCTTGTACACACGTCCGTACAGATTCGCGCGAACAATCGTATGTACATATGCCTCAACATTCACTGTACGTCCTTGTGGACGCGATCCACGTATGCCTCAGCATTCAAAAAGCTATCTGATTTGCAGACGACACGAAGACATGGTAGATGTAGATTTTCCACAACATGACAACAATGGCGTCATTCCATCATTGAAGATAGTTATCACGAATTGCAGCAGTATCATTTTATTTCAATGACTTATATAATAAAATCAAAAATAAAACTTGACAAACGATGTTGGTGGGTTGAACGATTGTAGGTTGAAGTAAGGAAATAAATTGCTACATGACATAAGATTGATAGTTCAAACTTTATTAGGTTGTCAAAAAATTATCTTGTTAATATACTGAATCTAATTCAACTAGTTATCTAAACAAGAATGATATCATCATGAGGGAATCAATAACTTCACAAGAACGATTGGCTCCAACTTTGAGATTCTTGACATTAGGCGATTCATTTGTTGGTTTCCAATATCTATTCTGAATCTCAAAAAAAGAAAATTTCTACAATAATTCCAGAAGTTTTGATGACCTAATCAAAGCACTTAACACTGTCTCACAAAATTGACAGTCTTCTTTAAAGAAGTTAGCCATAAATTGAATCAAATACTAAGTTGCTGCCCATTTTAAACTAACTCTGCTCATACACATGACAAAACAAGATTCTCCAAAAGATTAGCTTCAAGATCTACCTTTAAGGGAATACTAGTTCAAAGTTTGAATAAATCTCTCTATAGATAGCCTAGCTATCTAAAACATATAATATCATATTGAAGATAACAATTTTAATTAACAACTCTGATTGATAACATGAAACAAACACAAGATGATTTGATAGTCACAGTAAAATAATATTTGAGCTATACTTTCTTGTAGGAGCCCTTTAGAGAAGCTTTTTTCACTTAAATTATGCAGTTCTAAATTTGTTAATTATGATACAAATTATATATTCCATGCATGTTTCTATATAAATATTTGACAATCCACATATCCTACAAAATTACAAAAATCTTACAATTTACAATTAGTTATTGGATCACAATTTGATTTGTCATTCATTAACCTAATTCATTGGAATTAGGTTATGACGCCTTCAATGTTTACGTTTTGCCTCACCCGTATGGCAAAAACGCGTCCACACGTACATTCAATGCTCGCCCGAGGCGCCTTTGAGCACGCCAAAATACCGACAGGGTTCCGGTTCGCCCACATGCCTCAGCGAACAGTGTCCACACGTGCGAATGCAAGCCCATACACGTATGCTCACCCGAGGCAAACGTACGTGTGTACACCGTTTAAGGAAACTTTTCAGAATTGTCACAACTACTAATAATAATTATTATTATTAAACGAAAATCCAAATTGATGCTGTAAATTTTAGCGCTTATCGAATTTCCATCTGGCTGTTTACCATGTTGTCAATATTTGCATTAGCAGAAGTCTTCGGGGGGAATTACAGCATTCAATTGGGATTTTCGTTTAATAATAATCATTAATTTATTAGCATTTGAATAAAATGCAATTTCTCAGTTACTTCCATCTGTAAACTAATAATTTCATTCAAACATTGAGAAACTATTTTCAGTTCTTACACCATTTTCAATCTCTATAGTGGAGGTCCACGCTATAATGGCAGTGTCTGATTAGCAATCGTATTACAATCCTTGTCTATCATTCAAAAAGCAGACGGCGCTATCTCTTGCTTTGCTCTGTTGCCAGATCGTCTTTTAACAATGGAGAATTAATAATTAATTAACAATATATTTTATTTTAATTATTGAAATTCTTTATAAGATTATTGAAAAATATAATTTCTAGCTTGATAAAATATAATTGATTATTTCAAACGAGAATGAACAGTCAACCTGTATCAGCTACCGTCTATAGAAGACATAGACAAACAATGTTGATCGGCAACGTTGTTCTATCTTTCTCCACTGCCATTATAACGTGGAACTCACTATAGATAACATTATAAATTTGAAATTTCAGGTGATCCTATTATTTATTAGAAAATTCAGTAACTAGTTTCAATTACTACGTTATTATCATTTTTTAGTAAACATGGATTAATCTCTTATAAACTGAAAATCGTCCCTCAATTTTAAGTGACTATAAACTTTAATATCGGGGACCGAGCTTCGCTCTGGAGTACAAAAGCATAAAAATCTGGTGTGATACACTCACACAACTTTCCTTGCCGTTAAGAAAATTGATCAACTGACGCTAGTGTTCCCGCGCATCTCGTCTACTTTTCTAAGATCTGAGCCAGCTGGTGACAGGACAATAGCGCTGCAGACACATGAAGTCTGCTATCTCTTCATAGTGAATGATTCAATAGAATCAACAGTTGCCAACAGTTTGCAATTGAATAATCTTATTTTCTCGAATATCGAGCTTATTTTCAATTTTGTGTGAAAATGTTACTGAACATTAACTGTAGAGATCTTTATGCTCAATGTTTTCCACCTGAAAATTTTTGTTCAAATTGTATCTGAAGCCTGATAATTGGGAATCTAAAATCTAACTTTGCATAGATGGTGCAGTGCTCCTGAAATTTTTACAGATATGAGACTTGTGGCAGTTGATAGAGCTTATCAATGACTTTTCTAGGTATGAATTTGATTAAAATCGTTGGCGCTGTTTTCGAGAAAATCGCGAAATACCCTGTTGTTGATAACATTTTCGCCATTTTAGCCGCCATCTTGAATTGCATTTGATCGAAAATGTTCGCGTCGGATCCTTATAGTGTGAGGACCTTAAGTTCCAAATTTCAAGTCATTCTGTTGATTGGGAGATGAGATATCGTGTACACAGACGCACATACACTCATACACACACACACACACACACACCACACACACACACACACACACACACACACACACCACACACACACACACACACACACACATACAGACCAACACCCAAAAACCACTTTTTTGGACTCAGGTGACCTTGAAACGTATAGAAATTTAGGAATTGGGGTACCTTAATTTTTTTCGGAAAGCAATACTTTCCTTACCTATGATAATAGGGCTTATTACGAAAGAAGAAATTATAATAACATCCTTACAGAAATGTTCTATCTAATCACAGTAAATTGATTCCCAGAAGAATGCAAAAATTTCCCTCACATAGGCCCAGTTGCACAAAATCCGGTTAAATTTTAATCCTGATTAACTTCACGTGAACCAAATCAGAGAAGACCATTTCAAAAATCTTAATTCCAGTTATTTATTGACAATTGAATAACTTTATCAAAAATCTGATGTGGCGCACTCACACAACTTTCCTTGCCGTTATGAAAATTGATCACCTGACACTAGTGTTCACGCGCATCTCAAGTCTACTTATAAACAAAGGTCTGAGCCAGCTGGTAAGGACAATAACGCTGGAGACATAAGAGGTCTGATATCACTTCATAGTGAATCATTTAATAGAATCAACAGTTTCCAACAGTTTGTGATTGGATAATCACATTTTCTTGAAGTCCGAGATTATTTTCAATTTTAGGTGAAAATATTACTGATCATTAATATTGTAGAGATTGTCATGCTAAATCTTTTACACTCAACGTTTTTTGTTCAAATTGTATCTGAAGTCTGATAATTGGGAATCCAAAATCAAACTTTGCATGGGGCGAAGCTCCTGAAATTTTTACAGATATGAGACTTGTGGCAGTTGATGGAGCTTATTTTAGATATAAATTTAATCAAAATCGTTGGTGCCGTTTTCGAGAAAATCGCGAAAAACCCTGTTTTTGACAACATTTTCGCCATTTTAGCTGCCATCTCAAATTGCATTTGCTCGAAATTGTTCGTGTCGGATCCTTATATCATAAGGACCTCAAGTTCCAAATTTCAATTGGGATCTCATCTCCCATGTACCGTGTACACAGACGCACATACACTCATACACACACACACACACACACACACACACACACACACACACACACCACACACACACCACACACACCACACACACACACACAACACACACACACACACACATAAATATAAAGAAAATAATAATCTCAGTACCCTTTTTTTTAATATTTTATCACACTATATTTCGGTCATTTATGCCATTTTCAAGTGATATAAATTAAATAAATAAATACTACTGGAAGATTTCAGGAAAGAGATAAATAAGATGGCATATCAACCAAGCATAGTCCATAAATGGAAATATACACAATTAAAAATAAGAAAGGTAAGTGAAGATATTTTATTCAACAAAACTTCTTTGAGAAATGGTGTTATTCCTAGTTATGTAAATATTTTCACAAAGTCTAAATCAAGAGCTGCTAAAAAAAAACTATGAAAACTGCACAACAAATTTGGATTGAAGAGGAGATAAATTATTCATATTCAAAATTGAAAAGATTAAACAAAAAGAATCAGATAATAAAAGAGCAAATAGAGAATCATTTTCATGCCGAATCAATAGATGAATTCAAAATCCATATTTAAACGTGGATTAAACCTATCATTGAAAAGAAAAAACTCGCACAAACAAAGAAAATTAGCTTGTTGATCCAAAAACAAAAGAAAAATACTGATAATAACTACTACAATGAAATTGAAGAATATAAATCATATGATAAAGTGAAGAACCTTACAAATATAGGCTTCACTGAAAAAGAGAATAATTTATTATCTGAAGCATTAAAATATAATATAAATTTAGATAACAAAGTATATGTCATGAAAGAACAACTGATGGAAGTGGAAACGTCTATAAGAAAGAAAGAAAGAGAGAATCAAAACGTATTAAGAACAAATTTCATAAATGCAATTGAAAAATGAAATAATATGATTAAAAATGAAATTTTTGAAAGATCCAAAGAAGATATGGAACTGGTGGAATCCATTTCAAACAAATTGAAGAATGAGAATGGCATTATCACAAAAGCAGACAAAGGAATTACTACAGTTATCATAAAACAAACAGATTATAATGATAAACTAGAGAAATTCATTAGAGATAACAAATTTGAAAATTTAACAAAAGATCCAACTCTTGAATATAGTAAAAATATAAATAATATCATATCTAAATGTAAATCAATCTCCAGAGCAGAACAATTCAAAATGAAGTTGATAAATCCTTTATCTCCAATGTTTAGAGGCCAACCAAAAGTACATAAGGTTGGAATACCAATAAGGCCAGTAGTAAATTATCGTAATGCTCCTGCAAATATTTGAATAAAATTCTACCTCAAAAGGCAATAATGGGAGAAAACCATAGCATAAAAAACACATATCATTTAGTTCAAAAAATTAAAGATATAAAAATTCCAACTGAAGCTATTTTCCTAGCATTTGATGTGGGTAACCAACATGTACACTAGTATTCTAACAAATGAAACAATTAGTATTCTGAAACAAAATTTGATAGATAATAATATAAATAATGATGAAATAGAAGATCTAATAGATTTGACAACAGTATGTGTAGATCAAAATTATTTCAAATTCAATGAAAAAAATTACAAACAAAAGGAAGGTTTGGCAATGGGATTTCCTTTATCAGGTTATCTGGCTAACATATACATGAACAATTTAGAAAAATCTAAAATAATGAATGATAATAATCCTCTAAAGAAAAATATCATTTATTGGCACAGATATGTTGATGATATAATATGTCTGTATAATAATGAAGATAAAACACATGAAAACTTAAATTATATTTAAATTCAATATCACCTTCTATAACATTTACGATGGAAGTTCAAGAACATGAAATAAATTTTCTTGATTTAACGATTAGTATGAAAGATAACAAACATGATTTTAGCATTTATAGAAAACCCACACATACAGATTGAATAATTCCTAGAGATTCAAATCATCCTTGGCAAACAAAAAAATTCAACTTTCAATGCAATGATATACAGGCTAATAAATATTCCCATGTCAAAAGATAATTACAGAAAAGAGAAGAAAATAATAAAATATATGGCAATAACAAATGGATATAATACCAAAGCTATTGATAGAATGATTTACAAACAATAAGGAAAATTAATACAGAATAGAACTCAAAATAATCAAGGAAATGTAGGAAATAAAGAATATATTTGTGTTCCATATAACACAAAATTTAATAAAGCTATAAGAAAAACCTTTACAAAAAATAAATTCATTCTAGGTTATAGGACAACAAATAATGCATTCGAACTGATAAAAAAGAAATCAAATTTAAATGTACAGCAAGATAAGTTTAAAAAATCTGGAATCTATGAACTTAAATGTAGTGATTGTGACAAATTCTATATCGGACAAACGGGTAAAAATTTCCATATCAGGTTTTGAGAACATATCCAAGCACTAAAATCTAAAAATTATACACAAAAGTCGGCATTTGCTGAACACTTGATAGATTCAGGCCATAATTTTACAGATATAAATTCCAATATGAAAATACTTAATTATGGTAATAAAAGTCAAAAACTGAATGTCAAAGAAGAATTTCATATTTATAAAGCAGAAAAATTAAACAGAGATAAAATAATAAACTTAATCCAATTAGACACCAATAACCCCATTTTATGATTATAGTTCAATTACCTGGGTAGCAAAATCACAAGTGATGGAAGAAGCTGCAAGGACATTGCCAGCAGAATTGCCCAGGCTAAGATTGCCTTCAATAAGAAGAAAAATCTATTCACCTCAAAAAACATAAGTCTCGACGTAAGAAAAAACATGTTGAAAACGTATGTATGGAGTACTGCAACATATGGAAGTGAGGCGTGGACAATGGGGGTGAGAGAGGAAAGAAGATTGGCTGCATTCGAGGCATGGTGCTACAGAAGAATGATGAAGATCAGTTGGAGAGATATGATTACAAATGAGCAAGTTTTTGAAAGAGTGGGAGAGAACCGGAACTTCTTGAAGTGGATCAAGCAAAGAAGAGCACAGCTGATTGGCCACATCATCAGACGTGACACTCTACTGACAAGGATAATGGAGGGAATGGTTGAGGGAAGGAATATGAGAGGAAGACCTAGGCTGGAGTATATGAAACAATTGCTACGGGATATGAGATGTGGATCATACTACGAGCTGAAGCGGAAAGCGGACGACAGAAAAGCATGGAGAGCTGCTGCCAACCAGCCCTACGGCTGTTAACCCAAGAGAGAGAGAGAACCCCATTTTTGATAGAACATATGATCAAAATAAGAATCTTTCAGTAGTATTTATTTATTTAATTTATATCACTTGAAAAATGGCATAAATGACCGAAACATGTTGTGATAAAATATTTAAAAAAAAGGGTACTGAGATTTTTATTTTCTTTATATCTATATTACAAGTAGCCCTATACAGGAAAGAGATAAACTACTAGTTTATCCAAATTTTTTGGAGAGAAATAGTACAGGCTTAGCCTAGTTTTTCCTCCAATGTCATAATTGTTTTATGATTATAGTATTTTATACAATAAAAAAATAAATAAAAATAAAAAATAATACTATTTTTTTCCATTCACTTGGATCCTCATTCCTCAAGAAACAGACTTCATTCTGTTGCATGTTGAATGATACAGTATCAAAGTGGTTTGTATCGTGTTTGCTGCCAGCGCTATCTAGCGTCACATACTATAACTACATTAAGCTTTTCTCTACTCGTTTTTCCGTTGGTGCAACTTTGGTCATGTCTTTTCATCAATTTTGGGGATCAGTTTTGCAAATTTGACCATCTATAGACTCTCTTTGATGCGTGAAGAACTGGAAAAATGAATTTTGATGCAGTTGTCATTGGATTTGTCACTGATAACTGACTTTATAGGTGCTGCCTCTCGCCAGAGTTTTGTGCGAATGTCTGCATAAGTTTACATTTCAATTTGAAATTGCTGAAATGTTATCACAAAATCACATAATGTTTTTTTTTTGGAGAATCATCGTGATTAAGGACCCCTCGGGGTACTATCAAGATGATTCATTAATTCTCTAAATTTGGGATGCCATCTAGGTGTCACCCCGACTACCTGGTCAGTTTGGTCATAGGTGTGAACATGGGGGTCGCAGAAAGCCAGAAACTACCAACCCTTAAAACTACCTCAACCCAAAAAAATGAGCAAATTTGGGACGATGACAAACTAGGTCTTTTCTCGATCCAGCTTGTCGCTTCACGCACATGAAGCGAAATTCGTCCCAAGCAAATTTGGGACGACGACAAACTAGGTCTTTTCTCGATCCAGCTTGTCGCTTCACGCACATGAAGAGAGATCTTTGAAAACGTGGTTAACTATAAAGTGGTACCATTAGTGGAAACTGATTTGATACTTGCTGGTATATGAATGCTGTATTTATAAGAGTATCCATACTATTTAAAAATATAAATATGAATTTTATTTCAATATATTAAGATCTGTATAAGTAATAAATAGTATTCCATTTTATATTATTCAACTATCAATTCCGAGTAACTGGTCAAGCAGTCAACGGTTTGGTTGAGTTTTTTCAGTTGAGTATAGCCAGGATGTTGATGATCATTAATAATATTAGATCTAACATATTCTAAAATGGATAACGCAAATAGACAACTTTGTCTGATCTGAGCCCATAAGTATCTTAGTTTTGTTTTCAATACAGTTAGATACTAGAAGGAGATTTAAGAAAAATTATAATAACATGTTATAAATTTGATTCCCTGAATATGATGGAATTCCCCAATATAAGAATAATACTAGAACTAATAATAACTCTTATAATGAACTCGTTGTATAGACCTATTCACTTGTCAGTTTTTTTACTTTCCTTGCCCTATTACCATAGGTAAGGAAAGTATCGATTTCCGCAAAAAAATTAAGGTACCCCAGTGTGTGTGTGTGTGTGTGTGTGGGCTTCAGATAGAATTTAAACAAAAAATTTTGAGTGAATAAGATTCAACATGAAAATCTCTACAATTCATGTTTAGTAACATTTTCACCTAAAATTGAAAATAAGCTCGAAATTCGAGAAAATATGATTGTTGAATTGCAAACTATTGGCAAATGTTGATTCTATTGAATCATTCACTATGAAGAGATAGCAGAACTCGCGTATCTCCAGCGTTATTGTCCTGTCACCAGCTGACTCAGATCTTTGAATAGTAGACTTGAGATGCGCGGGAGCACTAGCGTCAGATGATCAATTTTCATAACGTCAAGGAAAGCTGTGTGAGTGCGCCACACCAGATTTTTTAATGACATTATAATGACAGTTATAATGACGTTATAATGACAGAGGAGAAAGATAGCAGAACAACGTTGCCGATCCTCTGTCTTGTCAATGCCTTCTATAGATGGTTGCTGATACATGTTTATTGGTGTTATATTAACTGTTCATTCTCGTTTGAAATGATAAATTATATTTCATTGAGCATTAAATTATACTTTTCAATAACTTCATGAAGATTTTCCATAGCTAAGATTAAATATTTTGTTAATTGATAATTAATTCTACATTGTTAAAAGACGATCTGGCAACAGAGCAAAACGAGAAAGAGATAGCGCTATCCGATATGTTGAATGATAGACAAGGATAGCAATACCATTGCTAATCAAACACTGCCATTTATAACGTAGACCTCACTATGGACTTTTGCCTAATTCAATATTTGATATGAGTTTCTGCTACCACAATGTCACATTTATTACTGCAACACAGAAAGTATGTATTCTACTATTAAAGTAAAGTTCTACTCTCCAATAAACTTCAATGCTAAGCAGAAAAATAATGCCATTGGTTCTTAGCCACAAGAATAATATTTTTTTTAAAAAACTTAAACAAAATAGGTAGTTGAAATTGAATCAAATAGAAAATGATCCTCAAAAGATCTTAATCCTAATTTTGATCATGCTTGAGATTCATAACTCATCTGGATTGAATTAATCAGGGAAGAGTCGTGAACCGACAGCGCTTTTATTCAGGAATGATCTTCACATGGACCTGAGGTCTGTGTGTGAAGACGTCTTTGGATTGCCAATACGTTCGGAAGATTCCCAGGAATGAATAAGATTTTTGTAAGTTGAAACATTCATGTGAATGAGGATAGACTTTTTTTAAATAGATAATACAGTAGGGCCATTTGCACAGTATAGATTGCTAAACTCGATTAAGTTAATTTGAAAGTTTAAACTTGAATCGGTTTTCTCAGTGCATTTACTAATCCAGTTTAAGTTGAACTAGTTTAGCGTTAAGTTGCTAATAGAATGTCATCGTTTATAATATCAGGAAGGCTGATTTTAACAGGAAATTTTTTATTTGTATACAAACCATCAGTAAATTGAGGCTATGTGTAGCTACTATTTCCTTGTACAAAATCCACAGAGCTGTAAGGTAATAAAAGTTACCGGCACAAAAACAGCTGTGAACTGTTAAGGCGGCCGACGTTTGCAGCCAGGGAAAGCAGAGAATTGTTTGAGCTCCTAGAAGAGCTGGTAAGAAATTGGTACTATTGTTCTTTCAGGAGTCACGAAAAATTATATATATATATTCAAAAATCTTTGCTCTACTGATTGCGGCCAAGCAGGGCACATGTTATAGGAAAATAACATTACAAAGTGAAAAGCGATCAAGAAATTCTTCAAAAAATGATGAAATGCTATATTACTATTAGATACTAACTTATAACTAGTAGGCACCAAAAAATATATTTTAGAATGTTTTTAAAAATGTGATTTGCTATGCTCCAATCTACTATAACGGTCTTCCTCGTTTATTAGAAATCTCTCGAAAGCAAAATATCTCAGTTATATGTCATTAAAAATATGTTTACTAATCAAAGACCACTGTTAAAAATTGTCTTATTTTCTATAAAGTGGTTCATTTAATCAAATACTGGATTGGCAGTTGCTTTACTCAAGCAAAATCGTTAAGAAGATTCTCTATCATCCCAGAAATTTAAATAATTCGTTTTTGCCCAATTTTTCTCAGTTTTAAAATTTCTTTGCAGTCATCTTCATCAATCGCATTAGAAACTTCTATCAATTCCTCCATCATAATACTATTTTAACATTCAAATAATGATCCACTATAACCTAAATTAATAATTATCATCTACAGAAGCATTAAAAACAACCGTCAAAAAATAATTTACTATGAGCTGTTTCCCCATCAAATCTTTACAGATGTCAAGTTAATCCAAATTAACACTTTGCACAGAGATGTTGTGGAATTTCTCCATATTAAGGTGAAATAAAAAGATGTTGTCAATTCCACAAAGTTTTTATTTGAGTCCAAACTAGTTTCGATGCACTTGGCATCATCAAGTCTACCACTGATGATGATGCCAAGTGCATCGAAACTAGTTTGGACTCAAAAAAAAACTTTGTGGAATTGACAACATCTTTTTATTTCACCTTAATCCAAATTATTTGGTTTAAACCTCCTGCTTTGGAATTTTAAACCTCCTGCTTTGGAATTTTAAACGTTCCCAGAGTTCAAACTCAATATAGAGTTTAACCTGATACTGTGCAAACGGAATTTTAGTTTAAACCAAAAAATCCAGATTTGGTTTAAGCTTTAGCTTAAACTTACACTGTGCAAACGGCTCTAAATGTGAGGGGTATTGATTAATCATTGGTAATATTATACTAGATATCAAAAATATCAACAGTTACAATAATATGATGATGATTGTGTTTAATAGCACAATGTCATAGCAGGGTATTGGTACGCAGACCTTTTTTCCGGATGACGATGACTGATCCACAAATGGTAATAGGTAATAATGATATAGTAAACTGGTATATTCCATAAAACTCACAGGTCAACAGACTATATATCACTTACCTTCTCAGTATATTAGTAGTTAAGAAAGAGAGAAGTTTGTGTTTTTTCCATGGTTCCAAATTTTCTTAAATAACTCAGTATTATATCGTTACAAGATAGTGGTAATTGAGTTGAACATTTCTAATTAATTTAAGCCATCTAAATTGAAAATTCATAGTCTCCATGTTTATTTTGGACTGAAACTGTAGCTTTAGAAATTGTAACACGTGAAATTCTTTTTTTTTTTTTTTTTTTTTAAGATTACGTCCTAAAGACTCCAGTCATGGAGTATAAGACAAGTCATGTTATTACATAATAATTTTAACACTAAGTAGTTCAACCTAGTTTAGGTTTGAAAGGAATTCTTGTACACTATAAAAAGCTCTATCAACTAAATATTTTTTAATTTGTTTTTTGAAAATCTTCAAATCATCATTACTTTTCAAGATTTGAGGTAGCTTGTTATAAAATTTCCTACCAATATAATCTGGTTTTTGTTCAAATAACCTACTATTGTGACCCATTATATGATAATCTGCTCTGTTTCGCGTATTATACTCATGAACATCTGAATTCTGGATCACACCACTCGTTTTCACATGCATTACAACTTCATATACATACAAAGATGGCACAGTTAATAGACCAAGCTTTTTAAATAAAGGCCTACAAGAGTCTAACCTATTCACTTTCTCTATACATCTGAGTGCCTTCTTTTGAATCTTTAACACCCTGTCCATATTTTGTTGAGATGAATTACCCCATACTAAAATAGCATACCTAATATGAGATAGTATAAGTCCATGGTAAGCAGTTAACAGTAGTTTTTTATCATTCAGCCTAGCAAGCTGCCGCAGGACAAATACCCCAGATGATATCTTATTACATATCCTCTCAATGTAAGGATGCCATGTTAATTTCCTGTCCAATAAATTCCCAAGAATGCTACTTTCTCTTCTTGGTCTAATTCATTTTCCTCTACAAACACATTTATTTCTCTATCCTCTACTGAATTATATTTACTTTTGAATTGTAGGAATTGACATTTCTTACTATTTATTGTTAATTGCCTTTGCTTCAAGAATTGGACAATTGACTGTACTCCAGTAAAAGCATTTATTTCTAGACTATCTAATAAATAATTGTTAAAGATAAGCGATGTGTCATCAGCAAACAACAGAGCTCTGTGATCTTTTAACTCTTTTGGTAATTGGTTCACATACAACCATTCTAACCTTATATCTTGGACTGTGTCTCCACCTATAAATTTGGAAGAAAAATAGCTCAAGGACTAGTACCTTAGCTCAAGGCTAGGACTATAGCCTTGGGACTAGTACAAACAGCTCAAGCACAAGGACCTTATTATTTTATCTACCAATGTAATAACATCAGTGTCATTTTGTAGAATAAATAAATAAATAGGTACATTTCACAAGACGTGTATAGAGTGATTTCAATCAATCAAATCAAATTTATTCACGAATTAACAACAAAGTTACAAGAAAATAAATGAATAATTTTTGTTAAATAATTGGTGTGTCTTTATTTGTTTTATAGAGAGTGTTGACATGTTTTGTAGGACCTGTAAATAATGAGATGATTGTTCAATAATTTGATTATTATTTGTTCAAATAAACATTAATATCTCACAAGTATCGATTATTCTATTGAATGACGTTTTGAAAGGACTACTTGAATGTTCAATAAAACATTTTCATTCTTTAAACTAGGTACGGTAATGTTTTATTACAAGGAATTACTATTTTATAGTCAACTGCACGAAAATAGTCCAATGAAAGTTGGAACAGATCATTGCAACGTTGCCAAATAAGAGTTGATCAACGTTGTAAACAGCCGATTATTATTAAAAACTAGCTTATCCAGCAAACTTCATACCGCCAAAAAGTCAATGTAGGTATCTCATGTCACACTTGACTTTATTTGGTGAATCATGAAATTTATTTGAAAATCAATATTTTCATTCACATATCAATACGGACTTCCTATGTGCTTAGTCATGCAGCATTTATTACTACGAAAACATATTCTTCTCAATCAATTGGTAGTGATATCTATCAGAAAAGTGTTGAATTAAAAAAAAAAAAAAAAAAAAAAAAAAAATAGATACTGCAGGTCAAATCAGTGTTTTAAAGATGAATTTAATGGGTTCTCATAGTTGTTGATTGTCAATAGATGGTCCAGGAAATATGCGATGTACGATGAATTACACAGAATTACACATTCTTCCCATCTTTCATTTTAGGATGAGTATAAGCTAAGCTAAATAAAAAAAAATTATTCTAGTCTGTCATTCTTCAGTTTTATATGGAGGCAATATGAACAACTCTCTTTCATGGGATGAATATTTTTTTTCCAACATTTTCAAGTGGCTCAATGATAGGGGAGTGATAACAATTATCTGTATAGGTATTCTAAGGAACGATTATCTACAGCTGGTATCAATCAACTACATTAACTTCAACTCCAAACTACCTTTTTAATACCAGTACACAATTTATCACAGGGTGACGTGTTTATTATACAGCTGGTAACTTCAGATGCTAAATCATATTATCACAATATGATCTTGAATCATGATCATCTTTCTGTTCTTCGGTAGTCGCTAGGCCGAAAATTTCGAAAACATAGGTTTGTAAAATGGATTAATAAATAATTATTATTAGCCCCCCTATTAAAATTTCTGGTCAAAAACAATGCCTAATATTCACACAACATATTCCCAAAGTTTCATGCCATACTGTCAAGTAGTTTTCGAGTCTATAGGTAACAAACAAATGAACACACAAACAGACAATCATTCTATATATATATATATATTATATATATATATATATATAATTATATAATATATATAATATAATTCATTAATATATATATATATAGATTAATTAATTTTTTTAATACACCTGACGAATTGTCAACGTCTATAGTTGTGTAGTGATGAGGGGCGACAGGGGACTTATCTGCTCCAATAATTTTCAACGGACATCTTCAGTTTCATTCATTTTCAGAATAAAAAGTGACTGATAATAACTGAACACATAATCTAACTGAATTCTTCTTCTGTTTCTTCATCTTCTTCTTCTCAGACCCAAAAAAAATCCAATACTTATTCACATTTGAAAAGAATAATTGCCAATACTACATCCACGTGGAAAAACTCTTCAATTATTATTCCCAGTAATAAGCAACAGAATATCATGAATGCATAGCAAGTTAAAAGATGAAATTCGTAATAAGCAAAAATCTCTTTAAACTTCAAAGCGAGATTTAATCTCAAAGCTGAGCTTTTCAGAAAAATAATTATCACAAAAGCTGCGAGCTGTGCTATAATACCATTGACAATGTTATTCTATATACATTTTAGTGATCCCTCTTGTCAAAGGAAGAGATTTTCGAATTTTGGAACTGTCAATTGTCTAAAAACACTTTCTCACTCTATCTTTCTCTCTCCCGTTATCTCTCTCTCTATCGTTATTCTAATTGCATTCTATATTCATTCTCATTGATTAATTATTGATACTTTGTGAAATTTGTTGAATAACTAGCATTATCATAATTTAATGTAAATTAGTGTATAAGCCAGTAAATATTGTAACATACATAAATAAAGAAATTAATAAAACAATATACAATCTTATAGCACCCTTTATTTAAAAAAAAACTTTAAAATAAAAATAAAGAGTACTTTTGAAAATTAGCCCATGTCAATGAAGTGTTTTTATAGATAAAGAAATCTAATCTAATCTATACTCTCTCTCTCTCTTTAATCTTTAGTTTTGCTGTATTGTAAGCTATATTGTAACTATATAAGTGTATAAACGGGTATATATTGTAATCTATGAATAAAATACTCAATCAATCAATCTCCTGATTGTATGTTGATGGATAGGAAATTTTTTACATTCTTTTCAGAGTCGACAATTTTGTTGTAACATCGCCGATTTATAGTATGTAGTTGGTAACAATATTATATTATCGATATTCAAATTGCATTCAATTTTCAATCTGATAAATCAGTTTTTTATGTGACCATTTCCTTTTTTTAGTGATAATAATTTGAAATATTTCTTCTATGTTGTGTTTTGGAGCATCTAGATTTACAAATCCTCTTTGTAAAAATAATATTAGAGACTGAAAATTTTGTGAAGTGAACAACAACAAGACTTAACCTTCTTTGGACTATGTGTATCCTTATCTAAATTTTAAAGATGAATAGCACAAGCTACCTTATTTTTTTCTCTCCTTATTATTTTGATGATGTACTTATTGTATGAATCAATAAAGAATAGAGAAGAATGAAGAATAGAGAATACTTTATAAAATTCGTTGAATTTTACATTCGTTGAACAGCCAAACTATACTTTATTGTAAATTAGTGTACGAGCCAGAATTTAGGCCATTGTAGTTTACATGAATGAAAAGCTGTTATAAAAAGTGCGCCACAGGAATTTACTTATTATTTGTAAGGTAAATATAAATATAATACTTCAGTTATTGTATTAATATCCAATATTGTTTTAATACAATATCCCTATTTTTCTCATGCAGTCTTGAAAATGACATCAGATCAATAGCGACCCCTAATGCGCAAAAAAAATTAAAACAATAACTAGACTTAATTTTTTAAAAATAGCTATATTCAAATAATAACAGAGCCTGATGAAGTCGATTTTTGGAATTTGTTTCAACTCGTTGCAGTATATCAAATGGTTATATTTGCAATGACGTCGCGAATGCTGTTCTTTTATTAGGTGTGCTATGGTCGGTGGTAGATCGACATGAACCAGGGATTTCAAATAACCCGATAAAAAAGTCGCATGGAGTCAAATCTGGAGAGCGTGCCGGCCATTGGAGATCGCATCGGAGAAAGGCAACAATTTTGACGGGCAACAAAATCTTGTTCAGTCAATTGAACAACAGTCAATTTATTGACCGAACACAGTGAGGTCTATGCTTTAACTCTGATTCTCTTTCGTCTGTCTGTCTGTAAGTATGACTGTATGTAAC
Organism: Nilaparvata lugens; assembly: GCF_014356525.2. NCBI lineage: Eukaryota > Metazoa > Arthropoda > Insecta > Hemiptera > Delphacidae > Nilaparvata > Nilaparvata lugens. Next base: position 10,528,031 of record NC_052517.1, on the reverse strand, counting down.
GCGATTACAGCCAAACGCGTTGATAAAATTCTATTTTGATTTGGCAGGAATATTCCTTTTTTAACTGCGCATCAATTTATACACAAGGTTTATTGAAATTTTGCATTTTAATGCAAATGCATTTTAATGCATGTGAGGAAAAGGAATTTCCTCCATACTCCGATATTACTATATATAAGTATCATCTAATCTGAAGATAGGATTAATCAGACTAGAGAATGATTTATAATCAATCAGCTGACAAGTGGATTATTCATTGCTTGCATTGCACAGATGTCTGAACAAGCCAGTGAACAGATGACACCAGATTATGTGGATGAGAAAACTGCGTGAGGTCTACTGTTCATAGAACTACTAGTAGGGATGAAATTTAAGGTCTTCATGGAAAATTCGTCAAACAGTAGAGACAGAAATTGTCATAGCAGCTGCGTGTTTGCGAGCCGAACGCCGGGGAGAACGCACAAATGACTGCCTCACTCTTTCGATATTTTCTGGAGTTCTAATGGTTCGTTGATTGATTGATTGAGTACTTTATTTATGTAGAGTACATTATATACTGGCTTATATTATTAAATTATTGATGAATTTACATAATATAGACTAAGAAAATAATTATTGAACTGTATATGATATGAAAAAGCCATTTGTAATATAATAACTACCTATAGATAATAATTATATTGTTATGCATCTACATAAATTGGCGGAGCTTTGGACATATCAATGTCCATTCCTCGGAAAGAATATTAAAAATATCCTCACAACTAAGAACTCTCCAAAACGTTAACCAAAACGTTAATTTCATTAATTAAACTAAGGATTTCTTTATTAATGGAAATATTGTAAAAGTTTTAATTAATATGAATATTTAAGAGAAAAAAAACCAGAAAATTGATAAATTAAATAAAATTCGTTGGGGTACGCTAAAAGGTGTCACCCTATCTACTTGTCACCTCGAAATTTTGAGCACAGGTGACAGTTCATCCCCTAGCGAAAATATATCGCTACCTTCAAGTTGTCCCCCCATCAGCATGTCATCCACTGGAATGGCAGGTTAGAGGTTACATCATGTCCGGACAGTACACGACAGAGTATCACCTTGCTCGCTTGCGTCAAGTGGTCACCCCGTCAGCAAGTCGCCTCCTTAGAGCAGAGACAAGTTGTCGGCGTCAACCGGTCACCTCAAAGAACCGGTTTGAGAGGTGAAATTCTGATGGGTTGAACAGTTGACGGGTGAAACCTAGACATCTACCCGGTTCGTTGTCCATTTCTGGGTTTAGCGACACTTCCACATTCCCGAAATGAGTTAACCCACGACAGAATCGAATTACGGTCAGAAGCGAGTCTGTGAGGAGGGATTCCTTCATCTTTGTTATCGATCCCATTTCAGTTACTGTCCTTGCTGAGGATGATGCCCACATGAGCTCCAGACTTGTGCTTAGGTAATGAGACGGATGATTATGTGAGATGAGTGGATCTACAAATTTAGGTGGGTTCCAAGTCACCGGAAATAAATTTACAAACAATTTGTTCTAACTTACTATTGAATAACATAATAATAGTTAAAACTAGTGACCCCCTGGGTCGCTGAACTCGCTCGTGATCTGTTGTATTGTAAACTTTGAAACCAGCAATTTTTAATTATACAATTTATAGTTTCAAATATTTAGGATATTTGGAGTTCTACTTTACATATAGAATTTTCACTATTTTTTGTTTACTACAAAAATAATAATGATTTATTTTGACACTTGATAATTGGATAAATCAATGGAAGTAGTCGTGTCTCAAAGGAAATTGAATGGATTCTAGTAAGTCAAAGTAATTGAACTTTCAATTGAAGTTTTGTTAAAAGTGGACTTGCTTAAAATTTTTGCTTATACTTTTTTTTAATCTTCTTCTCTTTTCCGCTTCTCTTCACCCTTCCTCACTTTCATCCCCTCTACCTGCCTATTACATGGGAAACCACAGTTGGCTAGGTAGGTATTTTTCCTCCTTTCTTTCTTCTCAGCACACCCCACCATTAAGCCCGTTTTTTGTATTTTATTAGAAATTTATTTTTGATTGTGATGTTTTGTATTTTGATCTCTCTTATGTATATTGTGTTGAATTGGATAAAATTACTGATTATTGATTGATTGGATTAGCCCTATTAAAATAAATGGGAAGAATAACAATTTTTTCTCGACAATAATACGTCATACAAAACTCAACTAATCCATTGTTTCCTGGCTGGAAGTCTCACTTCTTTCCGAACGGCCCTTGTAAATTGCTTGCTTTGTCGCCGAAGTTATAAAAACTAAGCACTAAGTAATGGACTTGTTATGTTGCACATTTCTGAGCGGGCGATTTATAACTTGGGGAGAGGAAAGTCGCTAAAATCTTTATGATGTCCCATGTGGTGATAGTGATATCCCGTGGAGTTTAGTAAGGGACTACCACAATATATTAACGTTTGGGATACTTTATCAAAACAATGGGTCAGAGATCATTTATGTATTGATAGAATCTGATAATATTGTTTTTGAAAGAAGAAAAAGTTGAAGAAGTGGAAGTAGGTGGAGGAGAAGGATGAGGAGTAGAAGGAGGATGATGATGAGGAGAAGGAGGAGGAGGATTAGGAGGAGGAGGATGCCGATGAGGAGGAGGAGGAGGATGAGGATGGGAAGGAGAAAGAGGTGGAGGAGGATGAGAAGGAGGAGGAGTAAGAGGAGGAGAAGGAGGAGGAGGAGGAGTAGAATTAGGGAGAGAACAAGGAGAGACAAGACTCATAATTGACCGAACGAAGTGAGGTCTAAGATTCAAGTCAACAGTTTGGCATTTCTCTTAATGTTTAAATGTTTATATGTTTATATATTTATATGTTGCGCATTTACGGCGAAACGCGGTAATAGATTTTCATGAAATTTGACAGTTATGTTCCTTTTTAAATTGCGCGTCGACGTATATACAAGGTTTTTTTAAAATTTTGCATTTCAAGGATAATATAAAAGGAGAAAGGAGCCTCCTTCATACGTCAATATTAGAGTAAAAATCAGACTATAGAATGATTCATCATAAATCAGCTGACAAGTGATTACACAGATGTGTGGAGAAGCCAGTCTATTACTGTATTTGTATAAGGTCTATAGTTTCAAAGACATTAAAGAGGTATGCATCTTTAAGCTGGGTTTACACCAAAGTAATTAACAAAATGTTAATAACTTAATCCTTATAGATTCTATTAGATTGAACGGAAGTTGACAAACACATATGTTCATCATGTGTATGATAAGTTATGTTCAATCTAATATAATCTAAAAGGATTGAGTTATTAACATTTATTTAATAAATTTGGTCTAATCGCAGCTTTAAGGTCTTTGGTTTCAATATTTTGTTTTGCAGTCATGGTATTATTATGCGTGCCCATCAGTATCAATATTCTCACATTCGAAAAAACTAATTTAATAGGTCAATAAACAAATGAACTAAATAATGCTGGAGAATATATAATATTTTGATTCTAAAAAATTAATTTTCATCAGATAGAATTATCATCACGGAACTGGATGAATTATATTATATGAAAAACAAATTCAAACGTGAACTGAGTTTGTTAACATTTAAAACAGTTGACATCTGGTACTTGTGGATGAGAATACTGCGTGAGGTCTACTGTTCACAGAACTACTAGTATAGATTTTTAATTTGCCAAGGATGGTTATAGGCTTTTTTCAATTCTTGAAGATTCTAGGTCAAGTTTTCTGTTTGTCATGCTTTCAAGCTTTCGGCGCACGGGTTACCTGTAGGTAGGGGATGAAATTTCTTATGTGGAATTCATCTTACAATCCTTGATTGCTATGGAAATCCAAAATTAGATTCAAATTTCTGTCAAATTCATTTAGTGGATCTTCATCTTTACATAATTCAATCTCAGAATGAACTGACCACAGCCCTTGATTACATGAATATGTAACATACTGTACGCCTATGAATATGTAAACTATGCGTGAACCTATTAGAAGTAGGTTGTGCAGGGGCAAACCTTAAAAAGAGATTGAGTAAACCAATTAGAAACGAAATTGAACATAAAATTCGTTTCTCAAAAAAACAATAAATTTTCTATCTTAATCACATTAGCAACTAGCAGGTAACCCGTGCTCCGCCAAGGTTCATTTTAAAACTTGACAAACTGATAGCTTGACGTAATGAAATCTTGAAGAAATAAAAATAGGCATATAACTATCTTCGGTAAATTAAGAATCTTCATGCAAAATCTTCTTCTTCTTCTTCTTCTTCTTCTTCTTCTTCTTCTTCTTCTTCTTCTTCTTCTTCTTCTTCTCTTCTTCTTCTTCTTCTTCTTCTTCTTCTTCTTCTTCTTCTTCTTCTTCTTCTTCTTCTTCTTCTTCTTCTTCTCTTCTTCTTCTTCTTCTTCTTCTTCTTCTTCTTCTTCTTCTTCTTCTTCTTCTTCTTCTTCTTTCGTCTTCTTGTATTCCTCTCCTTCGCGAGAAGAATCACCTTCTTATCGTCATCCTACTTTTCATTTTATTATTCTTTCTTCTTCTAAGTCTCTTTCTAATAATGTTCTTCTCCCTCATTTATTTTTTCTTCTTCTCCGTCTTCATTCTTTCCATTTTTCATGCCTTTTACATCTTTTTTGGCTTTTTCCACTACATGTTTATCCAATCTTCGCTTTATTATCAAAACTTTTCAATGAGAAGAAGAAAAAGAAGGAGAATTGAGGGAACATGCAGCTCTAATTAATATTTCCCGAAACATGAAGATAATAATATGCTTTTTTTGAATGTGGTATTTTTATTGTATACTAGCAGGTAACCAGTGCTCCGCAAGTGTCTATTTTAAAACTCGACAAACTGATAACTTGATCTAATGAGATCTTGAAGAATTGGAAATAGGCATATAACCACCCTCGGTTAATTAAGAGTCCATATGCATAATTTCAAGTTAATCATTCCAGTAGTTGAGACGTGATGATGCGTCAAACATTATTTTCCTATCCCGTACGTGTATAAGCTAGTTCTTTTCTTTATTTTAGTATAGATGAGGTGGATTGGAGTTTCATCATATTATATCTCTTTTGGTTGAGGATGGTTTTACAGTAAGTTTCAAGTAATGAAGTCAGTGGAAAATCATTATTTTATCAAGAAATTGTGATTTGATATCTCCACCTCCACCTTCTTTAGCTGTGTTATAAGTTGTATTTATTGTTAGGGCTACTATTGAATATATCTATGCTACAATGAAGTAAAGAATTGGCTATACACGTACATGATGAGAAAATTATGTTTGACGCATCATCACGTCTTAACTACTCAACTGATTAACTTGAAATTTGCATATACATTCTCAATTAACCGAGGATGGTTGTAGGCCTATTTTCAACTCTTCAAGATCTCATTACGTCAAGTTTTCAGTTTGTCATGTTTCAAATTAAACCCTTGAGTAGCACGGGTTTCCTGCTAGTGAAAAATAAAAATTTGAGTTCCCTTTTTTTACTTTCCTTGCCCTATTACCATAGGTAAGGAAAAGTATTGCTTTCCGAAAAAAAATAAGGTACCCTCAATTTCTAAATATCTATACATTTTAAGGTCCCCTGAGTCCAAAAAAGTGGTTTTTGGGTATTGGTCTGTGTGTGTATGTGTGTGTATGTGTGTGTGTTTGTGTATGTGCGTCTGTGTACACGATATCTCATCTCCCAATTAACGGAATGACTTGAAATTTGGAACTTAAGGTCCTTACACTATAAGGATCCGACACGAACAATTTCGATCAAATGCAATTCAAGATGGCGGCGAAAATGTTGTCAAAAACAGGGTTTTTCGCGATTTTCTTGGAAACGGCTCCAACGATTTTGATCAAATTTATATCTAAAATAGTCTTTGATAAGCTTTATCAACTGCCACAAGTCCCATATCTGTAAAAACTCCAGGAGCTCCGCCCCATCTATGCAAAGTCTGATTATAGATTCCCAATTATCAGGCTTCAGATACAATTTAAACAAAAAATTCCAAGTGGAAAAGATTGACCATGGAAATCTCTACAATTGATGATTTGTAACATTTTCACCTAAAATTTTTAAAATAAGCTCGAAATTCGAGAAAATTTTATTATTTCAATTGCAAATTGTTGGCAACTGTTGATTCTATTAAATCATTCACTATGAAGAGATAGCAGACTTCGTGTGTCACCAGCTGGCTTGGATCTTTGAATCGTAGACTTGAGATGCGCGTGAACACTAGCGTCGGCCGTCAGGAGATCAATTTTCATAACGGCAAGGAAAGTTGTGTGAATGCGCCACACCAGATTTTTAAAATTTTTTACTTAAGGCCCAGTCGCACAACAGCCGGTTCAATTTTTAACAGTGATTAATTCCTCGAGAACCAATCAGAGAAGGCGTTTTTAAAAAGACGGGTTCTCTGATTGGTTCTTGTGGAATTAATCACGGTTAATATTTAACCGGCTGTTGTGCGACCATCACTCACAATTTAAAAAAAGGGTAGGCCTACATAGATTTTTATTTTTTATTTCTGTGATGCAAGTTAATACGGTATATCTATGATAGTAGTGATTGTTGATTCTTTTCAATAATAATCAACTTTATCTTAAATTTATTCTATCAGCCGAATATGTGGATAACGTTCACCAACTCTTATCTCGTAGCATTGTATGTCTTCTCGTCGGACTATTTTTGTGCGGTTGACTATAGTGTACGGTGACGGTGTAGCTGACTGTGTGTCAGCCTGCAATGAAAAGTTGCCGAACTGACTGGCTCTATCCCTCATTTTTTTTTAACATCTTTATTGCCCATAAAAACAAAATAAAAAAAACTTACAAAAGAAATATTCTAGAGATATATTATGCTATTTTACAAATAAATTAAAATTACATGGCACCACCCAGCAAGGGCAAAACCCTGACCGCTGAGTGAGAGTATCAGCTGTTTAGACAATATAAAAATTTATTTACTAATAATCAAAGCTACAAAAAATCGAAGTTCAACAATAAATTACTAGTAATTATAATATTTGACTGATGTCGAAGAAAAATTTTTGTATCACCCACTTATTTATCTGTTCCATCCTCTGTCTACCCCTATTAGAAAGAGATTCTGACAATGCATTTGGCATGATATTTATTATTTTTGAGCTAAGATACCCCAATTGTCTTCGCACTATTGTCAAATCTGAATAGTTAATATTATAAATGTTATAAGATGTAACTCTCAGGTTATACATAGAAACGTTATTATTCACTGTAAATTCATCCTTCCTCATCCATGCATAGTAGAGAAGTTTCTTTATATAAATTTGACGTACTGTCATCACTTCAAATTCGGCAAATGTTTCACTACTAGAAAAAGCCCTTGGCTTATTAAGAATGCTTTTATTATCATTTTTTGAAATGTTGTCTCATTTGTTCCATTATCTCAAGAAATGCTAAGAGTAGGTACTTGATGAACTGAGAACTTGTCTAAATGAGACTAAGAATGTCTTTAATGGTACCTAGTTTTGTGAACAGTAGACCTCGCGCAGTTATAAACCACAGCCTTCTCCAATACTGTCCATCAGAGTAAATTCTATCCAGTCCTGTCGTGTCGGCGAGACATCGGTGTGAAAACGACTAATGGCTGTTGAGGTTGATTTATCAAAAATGCAAACATCAAAAGCTGATCTCCTTCAAGACATACTGGCAACAGGTCAGCCCGAGTTCAAAGGAGAGAAAGTTCGAGAGACAATACTATGTAATTTTAGTTATTAATTGCATGCGCTAATGCACGCAATCAATAGTTCATAAAAGATGCGTTCAATGAGGCCTGCAATTAATGGTCCAAACGACAGCTGATTTTTACCAAGTTACATTGAGATAAAAATTTCATGCGTCATTGCATGCAATTAATAATCAACTCAACAGCTGATTTATGATGAATAATACTCTAAAGTCTGATTTTTACTGTAATATTGGCGTTCGGAGACTCCTTTTCCTTTTGTATTATCCTTAAAATTCAAAATTTCAATGAACCTTATATCAAATTATTATTTAACGAAAATCCTGAATGAATGCTGTAAATCACCCCGAAGACTTCTGCTACTGCAGACATTGACAACAGGGTTAACAGCTAGATGGAAATTCGATGAGAACTACTATCCAAAAATTAGTTGCCAGCCCAAGAATCGAACCTGGTACCTCCCAATTGGCATTCCTGACTGGCAATTGGGATGTACCGGGTTCGATTCCCGGGCTGGCAACTAATTTTTGGATAGTAGTTCTCATCGAATTTCCATCTAGCTGTTAACCCTGTTGTCAATGTCTGCAGTAGCAGAAGTCTTCGGGGTGATTTACAGCATTCATTTAGGATTTTCGTTAAATAATAATTTGATATTAATTAGCATTTGAATAAATGCATTCTCTATTGAATTCCATCTGTAACCTTATATCATATATACCTCGACACGCCTTGTTTCAAAGTACTTGTATACCAAATTTTATCCAAATCGGACAATAACTGCGACTGTAACTGCGGTACAAACAAACAAACAGACAAAAGCCGATCGGGTCGAAACTAAGACCTCAGATTCGCTCCGGTCAATAATATTTGAGGTATTTTGGGAGAAGATAGTACAAGATACATCTCTCTCTCTCTCAAAATAATTTTAATGATGAACTGAAAACTTGACTAAATGAGACCCTCTTTGAGACTAAGAATGTCTTTAATGATACCTAGTTTTGTGAACAGTAGACCTCGCGCAGTTATAAACCACAGCGCACTCCAATACTGTCTATCAGAGTAAATTCAGTCCTGTCCTGTCGTGTCGGCGAGACATCGGTGTGAAAACGACTAATGGCTGTTGAGGTTGATTTATCAAAAATGCTAACATCAAAAGCTGATCTCCTTCAAGACATACTGGCAACAGGTCAGCCCGAGTTCAAAGGAGAGAAAGTTCGAGAGACATTACTATGTAATTTTAGTTATTAATTGCATGCGCTATTGCACGCAATCAATAGTTCATACAAGATGCATTCAATGAGGCCTGCAATTAATTGTCCAAACGACAGCTGATTTTTACCAAGTTACATTGAGATAAAAATTGCATGCGTCATTGCATGCAATTAATAATCCACTCGACAGCTGATTTATGATGAATAATACTCTAAAGTCTGATTTTTACTGTAATATTGGCGTTCGGAGACTCCTTTTCCTTTTGTATTATCCTTAAAATGCAAAATTTCAATGAACCTTATATCAAATTATTATTTAACGAAAATCCTGAATGAATGCTGTAAATCACCCCGAAGACTTCTGCTACTGCAGTCATTGCGACAGGGTTAACAGCTAAATGGAAATTCGATGAGAACTACTATCCAAAAATTAGTTGCCAGCCCGAGAATCGAACCCGGTACCTCCCAATTGGCATTCCTGACTGCAATTGGGATGTACCGGGTTCGATTCCCGGGCTGGCAACTAATTTTTGGATAGTAGTTCTCATCGAATTTCCATCTAGCTGTTAACCCTGTTGTCAATGTCTGCAGTAGCAGAAGTCTTCGGGGTGATTTACAGCATTCATTCAGGATTTTCGTTAAATAATAATTTGATATTAATTAGCATTTGAATAAATGCATTCTCTATTGAATTCCATCTGTAACCTTATATCATATATACCTCGACACGCCTTGTTTCAAAGTACTTCTATACCAAATTGTTATGACAATAACTGCGACTGTAACTGCGGTACAAACAAACAAACAGACAAAAGCCGATCGAGTCGAAACTAAGACCTCAGATTCGCTCCGGTCAATAATATTTGAGGTATTTTGGGAGAAGATAGCACAAGATACATCTCTCTCTCTCTCAAAATAATTTTAATGATGAACTGAAAACTTGACGAACTGAGACCCTCCCGAGTCAAGATACCCACAAAATTAGCATGTTGTAGCTGAGAGGCTGACCTATTATCCAACACCCACTCACACACATATATTATATACAGTACATATATATGCATATACATCATTAGATACAACAATAATGTAATTTCCATCAATTAAACTGAATAATGAGTCTCAAGTCACCTATTCATCTAAAACTTTTGCCCCAAATTTTGTGAACTTTGAGACACATGAACTTTCACTGGAAACCACTAAAATAATACAAGTTACATGAACGCATTTTCCGAGAGTCTCACGCTAAGGGAATTTCTTGTTTTCCCTCCTTATCATTGTTTTTCTTTTCCCATCTTTCTGTCCTTATCCACATTTTCATAATAGTTTTTTCCATTTTTTGATATTTTCTTCTTTCTATCCTACACCTATATATTCTTCTACTCCTCCTTCTCCTCCTCCTACTCTTCCCATCTACTCCTCCTCCTCTTCCTCCTCCTTCTCTTCTCCCTCCTTCTCTCCCCCTCCTCCCCATCGTCCCTTCTCCTCCTCAATCCTCCTCCTCCTCCTCACTCACTCCTCCTCTTCCTCCTCCTTCTACTCCTCCCCCTTCTCGTCATCCTTCACCTCTTCCTCCACCTCCTCCATCTCTTGCCTCTCCTCCTCCTGCTCATCCATCTTCCCCTCACCCTCTGATTGAGTGTTTTGAGGGGAATAATATTATTTTAGTACATTATATCCTTTCCAGAGAGTCGACAATATTATTTTGTTGAAACGCCGCCGATTTATATGTAGTTACATTACATTATTATATTATAGATTTTCAAATTGTATTCAATCTTTAGTTATTTGTGCAACTAGTGCGCAAAGTGACAGTTTGCTGCACCGAAAGAAACGTTTACGCCCGAGCCGTAGGCGAGGGCGGAATGGTTTCTTGAGTGCAGCAGAGGAACTTTGCGCACGTATTTCACATTAAGTTTTTCCTACAGTTACCATTGAATATGAAAAGTGGGTAATTATGGGTAACATTGCCTGAAATCCATCAAATGTTTTTCTGTGTAATTTTATTATTGATAAAAACCTTAATCCTAAAATCCTAAAGTCCTCGTTGTCGTTGGTTATAATATATAATGAATAATAATTAGCGCGTTGTGCTTGGTTGCACCTCTGCTCACTATAGCAGCCACAGCAGTCACTGTTACCAACTTCATTTTGATTTTGCTGCACTGTTGCTCCATATAACCTACTAAGTATTTTGCGTTGCCATGTTGCAAATCTGGAGTGCAGAAAAATTTTTCCCGCACTAGAGCGGAAAAGTGATTCTTTGCGTTCTGTAATCAGTGCAGCAATGGCCACTTTTCAACGTAACTGTAGGAAAAATAAATTATGATTCCTTATAGGTTTTCAAATTTGTGAAACGATTAGCTATTCTGTCATTTTTTTGTATATTGATGTACAATTAAGCAAGAATTTATTGTAACTTACATGACTAAGAAATTCTTATCCGATCTGATCTAACCTCCTTCTCCTTCTCCCCCTCCCACACCTTCTCATCCTCTCACTCATTCTCCTCCACCCAACTAGTAGCTCTGTGAACAGTAGACCTCACACATTTTTCTGATCCACAAGAATCTGGTGTCACCTGTTTGAAATGTTAACAAACTCAGTTCAAGTTTGAATTTGTATTCCATGCAATAATTCATCCAGTTCCGTGATATTTTTCCCATCTGGTGAAAATATTTCTCAAATATTTGAAATTTAATTTTTTTTCAACAATTTTTTTTTCAAATGTGAGAATATTGATACTGGCACGCATAATAAAACCATGAATGCAAAACAAAATTTTAAAACCATAGACCTTATAGAAATAGACACCGCTTCTTCAGACCTCAGTGTAATGCATTCAATGAATAATCCACTTGTAAGCTAATTGATTATGAATAATTCTATAGACTGATTAATCCTATCTTCAAAGTAGATGATATATATAGTGATTCCTTTTTCTTTCATATTATCCTTGAAATGCAAAATTTCAAAAAACCTTGTGTATACATCGCCGCTCAGTTGAAAAAGGAATATTCCTGCCAAATCTCATCGAATTCTATCAACGCGTTTGGCCGTAATCGCGTTACATACAGACAGACAAAAGCAAATCGAGTTGAAACATATACCTCACTACGTTTGATCAATAATTTCACTATTTTTTTTCTTTTTCGTTATCCCCCACATCCTCATCCTTTTCCTCATTCTCTTTCCATTCTCCCTCCTTCATGCTCTTTTCTTCCTTCTACTTCTTCTAACCACTCTTAACTTCCTCCTTCTCTCCTTCCTTTTTTGGTAGAGAGTTAGTGGGGAGGATATTTTTAATATTCTTTCCGAAGAATGGACATTGATATGTCCAAAGCTCCGCCAATTTATGTAGATGCATAACAATATAATTATTATCTATAGTTATTATATTACAAATTGCTTTTTCATATCATATACAACAGTTCAATAATTATTTTCTTCTATATAATAAGAGAGAGTAGGGTTGTGTTTGTTCGTGTGTTCGTTTGTTCGCATCAAAACATGTCAACTTGTGGATTGCATACCGGAAAAACGGGAATGATTTAGATCTCCAATTTTTGCACATAGATTCTAAAAATATCAATCTCGTGCACCTGGAAGCCCAAACTTTAATTTTCCTTCTAGATTTTTCAGAATTAATGTTTAAATTTAATTAATGGTACATTCGATTTCATTAAAAAATCACCAAATCATATGGTCGAAATTAAAAAAGGAACATCTGTTTCTATATTGCTTTCTACCTGAAAAACATAGTTTTGAAACTTCGTTATCCTGATGCAATGTTTAGGCCTACACGTGGCATGGATTATTAATTTTTCAGCTAGAACAATTTTTGAGACTAATGCTAAATAAACGTCTACAGTTTCATCAATGCTGTATCAGCAATATGAAAACGCATGCAGTTAATATGTCTTTCAATGAAGGTGTTGTTATTTACATAAAGAAATTATATTCTTCCATTTTTATTTAATTAAAATTTCAAAATTATTCGAGCCCTGATAGAATGACTGACTCACTGTACATAGGCCTATTTTGAATTCTTCTAGATTTCATTATGTCAAGTTTCAAGTAAGACCCTTGCGAAGCACGGGTTACCTGTTAGTATTCTATATTATGTAAATTCATCTATAATTTTTTCTGTATTGTAAGCTATTGTATATAAGTGTATAAGCCAGTATATATTGTAATCTACATAAAAAAAGTACTCAATCAATCAATCAATCTTTATTAACTCTAGTTAATCTATTTAGTTAATCTTTAGATTAACTGTATGTTATACAGAGTGGGTGAAAAGTCCGAGAACGGCTTAATATCTCTTACACAAAGGTAATTTGATGGCGGTTGTGATTGGGGATCCTACTCAAATTGTAAATACTACTTTACTATGACTTCATAAATCTGGTCCGCCATCTTGAATCGGCCATATTGAATGCAACTTTATTTTTTTTAAATGGGAAGGTTTCCAGATTTTTGAAGTCATAGTAAAGTAGTTTTTTCAACTTGAGTAGGATCCCCAATCACACCCACCGTCAAATAACCTTTTCCTACAGTTACGTTGAAAAGTGGCCATTGCTGCACTGATTACAGAACGCAAAGAATCACTTTTCCACTCTAGTGCGGGAAAAATTTTTCTGCACTCCAGATTTGCAACATGGCAACGCAAAATACTTAGTAGGTTATATGGAGCAACAGTGCAGCAAAATCAAAATGAAGTTGGTAACAGTGACTGCTGTGGCTGCTATAGTGAGCAGAGGTGCAACGAAGCACAACGCGCTAATTATTATTCATTATATATTATAACCAAGGACAGCGAGGACTTTAGGATTTTAGGATTAAGGTTTTTATCAATAATAAAATTACACAGAAAAACATTTGATGGATTTCAGGCAATTTTACCCATAATTACCCACTTTTCATATTCAATGGTAACTGTAGGAAAAACTTAATGTGAAATACGTGCGCAAAGTTCCTCTGCTGCACTCAAGAAACCATTCCGCCCTCGCCTACGGCTCGGGCGTAAACGTTTCTTTCGGTGCAGCAAACTGTCACTTTGCGCACTAGTTGCACAAATAACTATTGTGTATGAGATATTAAGCCGTTCTCGGACTTTCCACCCACTCTGTATACAATCTCTATTCTTCCTCCCCATTTCTCTTTCCTATTTATCCATCACATTCTCACTCTCTCTCTCTCTCTCCAAAGCTCCGCCAATTTATGTAGATGTATAACAATATTATCTATTTTATCTATTTTATCTATAGTTATTACAAATTATTATTTTTTCATATTATATACAGCTCAATAATTATTTTCTTAATTTATTTTTTAAATTCATCCATAATTTTGCTGTATTGTAAGCTATTGTATATAAGTGTATAAGCCAGTATATATTGTAATCCACATAAATAAAGTACTCAATCAATCAATCTTCTTGTTTCCCTCCTTCTCCTCCTCTTACTCAACCTTCTCCTCCACCTCCTCCTCCTCCTTCTCCTCCTCTCCCTCCTCCTCCTCCTCTCCCTCCTCCTCCTCCTCCTCCTCTTCTTCTACGCGAAAACCGCGTGAACACATACGTCAAATTAACGCTGTAATTAGATTCCCCATAATTATACCGCGGAAAGTGTCCTAATTAGAAGCTATTGGTGCAACTCAAAACCGGGAAATTTGTCTCGTTAATAGGGAAATTAGTAGGGAAATTTAGGCTGGCAACATTGGGCTTTAATAGGCATGTACGTAGCTGTAGCATAAATCTGAACTATGAAATTTTTGACACTTTTATCAACAATAGGACACTATTTATGTGGGATAATAATATAGTAGTGTCTTGGTTATCCTACATAAAAGCGGCTTATAGACGGGGGAAGTAGAGAAGTAGATGAGGCAAGTTACTAGCAGCGAGTGATTTTCTTAACGTTATTTCCAACTGAATGTGAATTCAACAAAACATGTTATTGGATAGGAATCTGTAGTGGAGGGATCAGTTTTATGATCAAATGAATTCTATTCAATTTTTCAAAAATCTGGTGTGGCGCACTCACACAACTTTCCTTGCGTTATGGAAATTGTTCACCTGACGCTAGTGTTCACGCTAGCATCTCAAGTCTACTATTCAAAGATCTGAGCCAGCTGGTGACAGGACAATAACGCTGGAGTCATACGAGGTCTGCTATCTCTTCATAGTGAATGATTTTTTAAATGTAACAGTTGTCAACAGTTTGCAATAGTATAATCACATTTTCTCGAATTTCGAGCTTATTTTCAATTTTAATTGAAAATGTTACGAAACATCTATTGTAGAGATTTTCATGCTCAATCTTTTTCACTTGAAATTTTTTGTTTAAATTGTATCGGAAGCCTGATAATTAGAAATCTAAAATTAAACTTTGCATAGATGGGACGGAGCTCCTGACATTTTTACAGATATGAGACTTGTGGCAGTTGATAGAGCTTATCAATGACTATTTCAGGTTCAAAATCGTTGGAGCCGCTTCCGAGAAAATCGCGAAAAACTAAGTTGTTGACAACATTTTCACCTTTTTAGCCACCATCTTGAATTACATTGTATCGAAATTGTTCGTGTCGGATCCTTATATTGTAAGGACCTCAAGTTCCATATTTCAAGTCATTCCGTTAATTGGGAGATGAGATATCGTGTACACAGACACATATACACTCATACACACATACACACATACAGACCAATACCCAAAAATCACTATTTTGGACTCAGGGGACCTTGAAACGTATAGAAATTTAGAAATTTGGGTACCTTAATTCTTTTGGAAAGCAATACTTTCCTCACCTATAGTTATAGGGCAAGGAAAGTAAAAAGTGTCGAAGCTTGCTTATAGACGAGGGAAGTAGATACGGAAAGTTACTGGCAGTCAGTGCGATTTCTATCAATATTCATTCACCAAATAGTTGATATTAATATATGATGTGGAAGAATTGATGTGAAGGTTTGTGAGTATGGGAATTAAATTGTAATTTATCTGATATTTTCTGCAATTGATGTACAGTAGAAGTTTTAGTTTTGAGAAATAAACATTTATTCATTTATTATTTATTTAATTCCCATACTTACAATATAACATACACAATATTCTCATACTGTGAGTATAGGAATTAAATAGAAAATAAATGAATAAATGTTTATTTCCCAAAACTAAGACTACTACATCAATTGCAGAAGATATTGGATAAATTCCAATTACATACAACAGTTAGTTAGAATAGAATAGAACTCTCTATTGTCATTAAACACATAGTGCAATAGACATAGTCATCAGGAAACATAAAACACACAGACAAATACAAAATAAAGCGTTTGAAAGAAGTCAATATGGAGTCGGGACACACATCACTCTAAGCTTAAACAAAAAAATAGTTCCATACATAAATAGGTAATATAGCCTATGAATACATTTAAACAGTGAAATAGATCATAAAAAAGAAAGGCTCTCCATAATCAAATCAAGCCATTCTTGGAGTGAATATAGTGGTTTGGATTTCAGGAACTTGTATATTATAGTTTTAAATTTTCTAAAACTAACATTTCTAGCATCTAATGGTAACTTATTAAATAATTTTATAGTCATATAATCAAAGTTCATTTGAGTCTTAGTCAATCTAGCCTGCGTTACCTGCAGCTGATACCTATTTCTTGTGATGTGACTATGAATATCGCTTCTTTGCATTTATCGAGATTGCAATGAAGCGATATTCATAGTCACATCACAAGAAATAGGAATCAGCTGCAGGTAACACAGGCTAGATTGACTAAGACTCAAATGAACTTTGATTATATGAGTATACTAGCCGTCAGGCTCGCTTCGCTCGCCATATCCGTCTAGCCAGGGGGCTCCGTCCCCTGGACCCCCGACTGGATCATCCAAGAATGAGATCAGCAGGCTCGCTTCGCTCGCCTGCATTTTTCATTTGGGCATTTTTATCATATATTAGGACAATCCAGTCGGGGGTCCAGACTAAACGGCTGGCTAAACGGATATGGCGAGCGAAGCGAGCCTGACTGCTAGTAATATAATTCCCAGGATTGAAGTAGCAGTGCTTAATCAATTTTTCCGCGATAAATGCATTTAAATCTTCAACTTGGTGCCAACCTAACAAAGTCAACTCAACTCAATGCCAACCTGACAAAATTATTAATTTAGTTGCCAGTTAACAACTGTTTCGAAGAGGTACTCTATCTAGATTATAGTTCTATAGTAACATATGATATGAAAATTTCAATTATAATTAAGAGATTGGGAGAAGAAGAATATACATGCTAAAAGACGAACTTTAAACCCTTAAAAACAACCCTTAGAGTTAAAATATTGCCAAAAGATTTCTTAGTGCGCCTCTAAAGGGCTAACTGAACATACCTACCAAATTTGAACGTTTTTGGTCCGGTTAGATTTTTAGTTATGCGAGTGAGTGAGTGAGTGAGTGAGTGAGTGAGTGCCATTTCGCTTTTATATATATAGAAAACTATTTAAAGTTACCATTAGATGCTAGAAATGTTAGTTTTAGAAAATTTAAAACTATAATGTACAAGTTCAAAGTTCAAGTTCTAGTTACAAAAAATCTTATGATGTGTCCTCTACATGTTTAGTGCTTTCTGTGTGGAAATTGACCTACTCCACTATGGCGTACCATGTTCTAGAGTAGGTTTTGTTAGTTTTTTTTGTGCGTATTATTAATTATTTAGTGTTTAGTAAGTCATTAGGTGGTTAGTTGTTGTTTGAAATGATGTTTTCTATGTTCTGTCTTCCTTTGCTCATCAGAGGAATTGATGGAAAGTGGCATGAAGTAGCGTATAGACAGGGAAAGTAGAGGGACTGCAGTAAGGTCCACGTTATAATGGCGGTGTTTGATTGGCAATGGTATTGCTATCCTTCTCTATCATTCAACAATGTGGATGGCGCTATCTCTTTCTTGATTTACTCTGTTGCCAGATCGTCGATTAACAATTTAGAATTAATATCAATTGACAAAATATATCATCTTAATTATGAGAATTCATTATGAAATTATTGAAAAATATTATTTCTCGCTTAACAAAATATAATTGATTAATTTAAACTAGAATGAACAGTTAATATTAATATTACATCAATAAACCTGTATCAGCTAGCGTCTATAGAAGGCATTGACAAGACGGAGGATCGGCAACGTTGTTCTATATTTCTTCACTGTCATTATTGACCGAGCGAAGTGAGGTCTAAGATTCAAATCGACGGTTTTTTGCATTTCTCTTTATGTTTATATGTTTAAATGTTTATATGTTGCGCATTTACGGCGAAACGCGGTAATAGATTTTCATGAAATTTGACAGGTATGTTCCTTCTGAAATTGCGCGTCGACAATATATATACAAGGGTACCTTGTATATACAAGGTTTTTGGAAATTTTGCATTTCAAGGATAATATGAAAGGAAAAAGGAGCCTCCTTCATACGCAAATATTAGAGTAAAAATCAGACTATATAATTATTCATCATAAATCAGCTGTCGAGTAAATTATGAATTGCATGCTTTGACGCATGCAATTCAATATCTCAATGTAACTTAGTGAAAAACAACTGTTGTGTGGACTATCAATTGCATTCAGTGAGGCATGCAAATGATAACTTGAAGTAGCATAGTATTTTTTCCCGACATTTCTCTGCTTTCAACTCGGTACGCTTTTAATATTGAGGGTGATGCCAACATAAGCTCTTAGGCTTGTGCGTGGGTAATGAGTGAGAGGGATGATGATGTGAGATTTAGACTACTTTTTAGGTAGTCGGGACCGACGGCTTATCGTCTCCTCCGAAAGACGGGGTGGCCGTATCTATGTGATTGTGCTGTGGTCAGAAACTTTTGCCCCGGTCGAGATTCGAACTCGGGTTCTCTTGGTTAATAGACCTGCGCGTTAGATGATACTGTAGTAACATAGTTGTTTATAACAAATTATTTGCATTCTTAATGATAATAATTATAATTAATATTAATAATTATTGTCGTTACAAAATTTGAAACAGCCATTAGTTGTTTACACACCGATATCTCGTCGACACGTCAGGACAGGACATAATTCACTCTGATGGAGGCTGTAGATTTAAACTGCGCGAGGTCTACTGTTCACAGAACTACTAGTGGAGTGGATCTCATTATAGTAACTCACGGCCAATGTTTCATCATAACATAGCTTTCCACTGAATTCAATCTATCAAGAATTGTCTAGATATTCAGCCAGCAACAAGCTATCATGTCCTTACCTAACCAGTGTAAAACATTGTAAAATGCTTTCCATGAATATTCTAGAAGCAACCCGCTTTCAACAGAATGTAAAGGCAAGAGTCATCCAATCCAAAACAATTTGAATGTTTTGACAAAGGAGAACCCAGATTTTACGGAATTATCCAATTTCACACCCTCAAAATTGTCACCCTCCACCCCACAATTATTCCGAAACGGTGACGCAAGCTGTACTATCATTAAACCTTTTGGGTGACGTCTTGATTCTACATCACCCACGCACAAGTCTCCGAGTCACGTGGGATTCATCTTCTACAGAGCCAATGACATCCATTGCAAACGTCATTTATAGGTGAAAATTGGAAAGTCAAAGTACCTTTCTTATAAAAGTTATTTTTGGTAAATTGAATAACATTCTGAAATATAATATTGATATTTTCAGAACATTTTTGTTTTATTCAATCGACAATACCATGAAGCATTCATCCTCCAAATCTCATGGATTCATCTCTTACCGAATTTCAGATTTTCTGTCCCAAGGATTTGCATTTTAGGCGCTCATATTTTTATCTCAAAAACTAATGATCGGAAAAAAGCTTTCCTGAGAAAACTTTTTCATTTTGGTAGCTTGATATCCCATTATAATAAGCGAGCAATTTCTGTATTTTTTATATTTGGTTATTTATAACACCATATTTATTCATGGTTATTTATGTCCAACGGATCTCGAAAACGGCTCTAACGATTTTCACGAAATTTGGAACATAGTAGGTTCATGATATGAAAATTCGATTTCACCAGGTCTCATCCCTGGGAAAACTTGCTGAAGGACATGAAAAGGATAATTTCATCATTGGAGAAACAGATGATAATCTGTCGATAACAGAAGATGCGTGTGCGTGTGCCTATGTGGGAGATCAGCTGTGTAATCAATCAGCTTACCGTATCTCCCGAGAAATCTAGAAATTTTTATAGACTCGATCAAAATAATCTGATTTGTTCACATGACATGGTATATCATAGATATCGGGGCACCGAGCTTCGCCCGATACTTTATTTATTGATAAACAGAACACAATTCTCTAGAATGATCGTGTTTATATTTCACAGCTGGCTATACGTCATCTTATGAATTTCGGGGATGCGATATTTTGATTTTTCACTTACTCGCTCACTCACTTTTTTACTATCCACAGCTGTTTCAGCCAAGGATGATTTATCCTTTTAATGTCGTTCAGAGAGTTTTCTCAATAATGAGACTTAGTACAATCGATTTTTTATATCATAAACCTACTATGTTCCAAATTTCGTGAAAATCGTTAAAGCCGTTTTCGAGATCCGTTGAACATAAATAACCAGATAAATATATAAAAATACAGGAATTGCTAGCTTAATATAATAGGATATTCGAAGTTAATCATTATTTTACAGTTTGAAGTGATTAGTGAGTGTTATTTTGTTATTCAGTTTGGTTTGTAAACAATCTAAATTAAAACTTTTATGTTTTCAGATATTTTTAACTGAAAATTTGACCTGAATTCAAGTGTATGGAACATAACCTACTTTTTGGAATATTTGTAGTGTATAAATCAAAATTCATGGAAGGAACAGTTTTGGGCTGTGCCTGTTAGTCCTTCCCCAATCATTTAAAATAATTGTGTTCTGTTTATCAATAAATAAATAACGAGCGAAGATCGGTGCCCCAATATTAGTAAACAAGTCGAAAAACTTTGAAAAATATCACCAGTAGAAGGTTTATTAAATTTCTAGCCTTTTCACAGCCTTAATAAAATTGTCATATCCTGGTAAGTTTGTGTCAATGTATGATTGTATAATGATTGAAAAGAAGAAAGGATGAATACCTTCTGATTCTCTGGAGCATGCGCACAACTAACTTCACCCAACCACCCTCAACTTGTCAACTTAGTTCCGAATTCTGGCGCAAGAGCTCCGTTCCATCTATAACCCAACTGAACTTCAAAGCTTGTCTCAGTTCTTACACTTGCATCTCTCAAACATACAACAAGTGGTGCCGGAGAAACTCCGTGAAAACTCTCGGAAAACTCCAGTTTTCCACGAATAAAACGTCCGGAAAAACTATAAATCTATTCAAATAACGAACTTTTCTCCTTTGGAATTCCAATCCGTGCGTTTCGTTTGAAAAAATATTAATTCTTTGGAGTTTCTAAAGATTTTTATTGTGTGTTAGTTGGATAAAAGGCTTTTGAAACATCTAGGAGTTGGTGTTGTGCAAGGTAAGGGTTCAGGGTCTAGATTTTTTTCTACTTATACATTTCTATCAGGGAATATAAGTGATAAATCTATCTCTTGTAGAGAAAAAGATCAGCAATAAGGGTTCAATCACTTACTGCGATTATCAATTTACTATGCATATATTGGATAATAGTTTTCTTATAACAGTCTAGACTCTAGATACTATATTTTCTAACAGTCTATTAACAGTATTTTATACTAACAGTCAATAATTATTGAGAACTTGATGTTAAATGTTAGTCTAGCTTTTTGACTACTGAAAAATCACTCTTTTATTGAGAATTTGAGTAATTCTCAGCGTTGAATCAAAAATAAATCCTATAGTTATTAACAAAATTTTACTGAATTTAAAGTGTAAAAAGATACTTGGATATATAATTTGAGAACGCCTCACCTCGACTATCCCCGTACTTGTGAGAAATGGATAATTTAAGAATATGAATATGAAACTATGAGAAGAGACACTAAAGGTGTACCTTTTCACAAGATATTTAGTAACCCTACAATATGATACACATAAAAATGAGAAATGGTTACTAGAAGTGATAATTTTTACAAGAATAGGAATGATTGAAATATGCTTGAAATTAAAATATTGGAAAAATTAATAATTTTGAGACTAAATAATTTTTATAAACTAGCAGGTAACCGTGCTTCGCAAGGGTCTGATTAAAAACTTCACAAACTGAAAACTTGGCCTACTTTTTATCTATTTTATTCATCTATTATTTTACAAAGGCGACTTTCTAGAAGTATTTAAAGCCTAGGAGATGATGATGGGTTGATTGATAATACAATGAAGGTAGAGTTATAAATGAATAAAAATTATAGGTTATGCTATCCACTTGAATTGATTTGAGTCCACTTTTCAGTCCAGAAATAAATAGACTGAGATCTTGAAGAAATTAAAATATCAATTCTCTGTAAATTAGGAATCCATACACAAAATTTCAAGTTGATCAGTTGAGTAATTGAGACTTGATGATGCGTCATTCGTTAATTTTTTATCCTGAAGGTGTAGAAGCAAATTTTTTCCTTCATTGGGCCTATTTGTAGACTAGCAGGTAACCCGTGCTCCGCAAGGGTCTATTTTAAAACTTGACAAACTGAAAACTTGACGTAATGAAATCTTGAAGAATTAAAATATCAATTCTCTGTAAATTAGGAATCCACAAACAAAAATTCAAGTTGATCAGTTGAGTAATTGAGACTTGATGATGCGTCATTCGTTAATTTTTTATCCTGAAGGTGTAGAAGCAAATTTTTTCCTTCATTGGGCCTATTTGTAGACTAGCAGGTAACCCGTGCTCCGCAAGGGTCTATTTTAAAACTTGACAAACTGAAAACTTGACGTAATGAAATCTTGAAGAATTAAAAATAGGCCTTTAACCATCCTATGAAAAATTCCAAGTTAATCAGTTGAGTAGTTGAGACGTGATTTTTTTCGATGTTGTACTTATTGTATGGATCAATAAAAATGAAACAATCAACCAAGTTCCTATCCTTTACGTGTATAAGCCAGTTCTTTCCTTTATTATAGTATAGATTACGATTCCATTTTGACACAAGATCTTGGAGTAACCTCTCTTGTCCACAAAAAGAAACATGAGAACTGGTTACCCCATTGAATAAACTATTTTTGTAGCCTCAGAATATACATCAAAAATATAATTACACATATATGAGTCCTTATTATCAAATGGGAAAACCTCGTTTGAAGTGGGAATAAGAATTATCAAAATTATATTTGGGATTCCACTAGAATTTACTATAGATAGAATTTTACAATATTTACTATAGTAGAATTTACTATAGATAGAATTTTACAATATTTTACAATATTTTACAATATTTACTATAGTAGAATTTACTATAGATAGAATTTTACAATATTCTACAAATATTTACTATAGTAGAATTTACTATAGATTGAAGAAAAAATTTGAAGTACCGTACCAGTTGTACAAGGAGAGCTTCAAGATTTGAGTTGGAATACTATGTAGACAAACAGAGTTTCACTGGAAAAATTGACATAAAACTAGATTTTAATAGTTATCTTCATAAAAAAAACTTCTTAATTATTCAAATCGATTAAGAATAACTTGGAATTATCGTTACAACATCACTGATTATCAAAATAAGTTGAGATACTGAAAAAAATTCTTTCAATTCTCTGACACTACATTCTTCAATCATTCAATTAACCCAGAGAAAATTTGTAGATTTTTGGTGTTCAGTTATGAAAAATCAAATAAAAAAGATTCTGAGATTCTCAAGGCTTCCCATTCCTCAATATTAACTTGAATTAGGTATAAATATCGGGGCGCCGAGCTTCGCTCGTTATTTTTATTCATTGATAAACAGAACACAATTCTCTAAAATGATCGTGTTTATATTTTATAGCTGGCTATATGTCATCTTATGAATTTCGGGGATGCGATATTTTGATTTTCTACAGAATCACTCGCTCACTTTTTACTATCCACAGACGACGAAAGTCTCAGCTGTTTCAGCCAAGGATGAATTATCCTTTTAATGTCGTTCAGTGAGTTTTTCCAGGGATGAGACCTAGTGCAATCGAATTTTTTATATCATAAACCTACTGTGTTCCAAATTTCGTGAAAATCGTTAGAGCCGTTTTCGAGATCCGTTGAACATGAATAACCAGATATAAAAATATAAACAGATATACAGAAATTGCTCGCTAATATAATAGGATTGAACAGATATCCTCCTTTATCATAATATTATGAATGTGTGGAAGACAATTTTGTCCTTACAATTCAGTCTTCAACCAAAATAAAATACTTCACCAATGAGTCATACCTTCACAATAGTTATTTGTGCAACTAGTGCGCAAAGTGACAGTTTGCTGCACCGAAAGAAACGTTTACGCCCGAGCCGTAGGCGAGGGCGGAATGGTTTCTTGAGTGCAGCAGAGGAACTTTGCGCACGTATTTCACATTAAGTTTTTCCTACAGTTACCATTGAATATGAAAAGTGGGTAATTATGGGTAAAATTTCCTGAAATGCATCAAATGTTTTTCTGTGTAATTTTATTATTGATAAAAACCTTAATTTATTGTCAAATTGAATAAAAATGTTGTCCTTGGTTATAATATCTAATACTAATAATTAGCGCGTTGTGCTTCGTTGCACCTCTGCTCACTATAGCAGCCACAGCAGTCACTGTTACCAACTTCATTCTGATTTTGCTGCACTGTTGCTCCATATAACCTACTAAGTATTTTGCGTTGCCATGTTGCAAATCTGGAGTGCAGAAAAATTTTTCCCGCACTAGAGCGGAAAAGTGATTCTTTGCGTTCTGTAATCAGTGCAGCAATGGCCACTTTTCAACGTAACTGTAGGAAAACATTATTCTCATCAATTTCAGTGAAAATAGAACAGCTTTATGGCTTTTACTATAGAGAGGTATCCTGCTATAGGCAGTAGGCCTACAGTGTTTGATTAACATTGGTGCTGCTATCCTTGTCAATCATTCCACAAAGCAGATAGTGCTATCCTTTTTTAGCTCTGCAAAATAGCCAGATCGTTTTTCAACAATGTAGAAACATAATTAACAAAATATGTTATCTCAATCATACAATTTTATTATTCAATCATTGGAAAAATATAGCTTGTTGACGGATGAAATATAATTATTATTATTGTTATAAAGGAGAATAAACACTTGATATTACATCAGATATTCCGTTATCAGCTACCCTCTATATAGGAGGTAAAGTGGCGAGGCAAAGAAGCGACAACGCTGTCCTCCTATCTTCCTCCACTGCCATTACAAAGTAGACCCCAATTTAGGTGCTGTAATAACTAAAGGAAAAAATTAACAAATTCATAACACAATATACTAATTTCTATAATATCTTAATTCAATAAATTAAATTCATTCAAGTGAATTTCCATTTTTTCGAGTTACAAAGTATACATTATTTCTCATACAGCTCTGAGTAGACAAAATACTATAAACAAACAAAGATTAATGGAGTAAAGAGAGAGGAAAACAAAAAGTAAGAGAAAGAGAAATGGAAAAGAGAGAAAGAAAGAGAGAGAGAAAGAGAGAGAAAGTGAGAGAGAGTGAGATAGAGAGAAATGGAAGAAAGTCACTAGGAAGGTTGAGAGTCATTTATTTCTTGTCGAGTTAGAAATGTCTTGGTGGTGAATTTGTTTTCTTCTAAGTCTTTAACTCTCATTATGTTACTTTCTTTCCACATTTTTCCTTCCTACTTTACATTTTAAATTTTGTTGCCTAGAAATTCAGCATCCACTTTATTAAATTCATCAAAATAGTTTTTGAATAATAAATTTCATCTTGCAATATTTTCCCTCCAATCTTTCACAATTTCTCTCACCTATCTCCTTCATACTTCACATTTTAATTTTCTTTTGCCTAGAAATTCAGCATCCAGTTAACTAAGTTTATTAAACTTGTTTTTGAATAATTAATTTCATCTTGAATATTTTTCCTTCAATCTTTCACAATTTCTTCTTAATCCAATGTGTGAAAGTGTTTTAAGTTTTCCTCCCTCTCCTGTTTCTTTTTCATCTTCTCCTTGCTTTTTATATTCTTCTTATTCTTCCTTTAACTCTTTCCCGTTTCCTTATACTTTCCATTTTCTCTATAGGGTGTTTACAAATTCCCTACCAATACTCTAGGGCATTGCTTCTGGGTAAAAACCATATTTGAATTGTCCGGAAGTCTTCAGTTACTCACACAGCGGCCATTTTGCTTTTTTTACTTATTATTTTTTACCAAATAATAGTTGAACATACGAAATTGAAACTTTGCACGATTATTTATAACAACTAGACAAAGCTAGGAAAAAATCATGATAATTTTCCAAATTCATAGAACAAAACGGCGGCAATTTAAAATTTTGTTTCTTGAATAACTAAGAAATCGTCGGTTAATCTTGACTTACTCATCTTTCACGTTTTTCCCTCTGTCTTATATTTTATCTCTCCTTTCTATTCCACCACTGTTCTGTCACTATTTGTCTTTATTCTTCTCTTTGATCGAAAAATTTCTAATCTGTGATTTCTTTATAATTTCATCAAATAAAATGTTGTTTAGAGTATTTTCAAAAGTCATCAATATTTTCTTGTTATATTTCTCCTTTTCTCATCTTTTCACTTCGCCTTCATGTTATTTTCACTATCATAATCCTCATCACCTCCTCCTATTCTCTCTTTCTCCTCTATTATAATGACTATTAGTCTTTCTCTCTCCAGACGATCCTCTAAGTACTATGATCCTCCTCAGTCATTTTTCGTCCTATTCCACCTACCACCTTTCCGGATTCTTCTCCTCCTCCACCTCCTCCTCCTACATCTCCTCCTACTCCTCCTCCTCCTCTCCCTCCTCCTCCACCTCTTCCTACCCGTCCACCTCCTCATCATCCTTCTCCTTCTCCTTCACCTACTCCTCCTCTTCCTTCTACTCATCCTTCTCCTCCTCCCCCTCCTCTTCCTTCTACTCATCATTATCCTCCTCCTCCTCCTCCTCCTCCTTTCCCTCCTTATTCTCCTCCTCCTCCTACTCCCATTTTAGGATACGAAGTCTTACTGCTGAGAAACATATGACTCTAGCTTCTTAAGTTAACTACCTCATCATATTAACTGTCATCTATATGCAAAAGGTCAGCAACCATCAAAAAAGTAATTCAATTTTCTTCAATGTCTCAATTTCTTCTAGCCCTTCTTCTGTCTCTTCTCCTTCCTCTTTTTCTATCTCCTCCTCTCATACTTCTCCCTCTCCTTTATCATCGTCTTCAGCTACTTCTTCAGCATCTTTTCCGCCTTCATTATTCCACCTTTCTTATATTATGACTTTATTCTCTGGCTTCATCTGCTATTTTCCTGCTCCTTTTGAATTGAATAGAATTGAAATAGTATACTTCGCACCTAGTGCCGAGAAAATGAGACTTTTCCGGCTCGAAATCGATTTTCAAGTGCGAGGCCGTAGGCCGAGGACTAGAAAAGATTGAGAGCCAGAAAAACATTTTTACCCATGGTGCGAACGCTATTTTCCGCCACCTAGAAGAATAAACAATATAATATATGAGAATAATTGTTAATTAAGCACTTCCGAAAGCAAAAGTGGAAGGTCATAGCTCTAGCAAACCTGAGGTAATCTGAATATCAGGAAATTGTCCCGGTATTTTTATTTTTTATTCTGGTTTGTTTAAATAACCTAAAAGATTATGTTCAATTATGTGGGAGGTTAAGTTTATACTTCTTTATTCTTTCAAATGACAATAAGATGATATTATTATAAATGTTCTAATTATTGAATAATGAACACAAATAATGAAAAGTTTTTTGATCACCTGTTTTAGCACACTTGAAATTTGGCCAATCTGAATGTCAACGTTAAAAATGTTTGTTATCGTCGACTGCGGAAGTTTAGGTTAGAAGTTCTATCCTACTCCAAAAATCGAATTTGAATGGTTTATAATATATCTTATCTGTATTTCATTCATCCAAATAAAATGATAGTATCTTATGGCAGAATACTGTATTTAATTTTAGAAGCATAAACTGATTACGTTTCATAAACTATTTGTAAAAATGTTCAGCACCAAGGATTTGCCCAAGTAGTTCCAAAATTATCCACCAGGTTTCGTGATAAACGAAGTACTATGAGGTTTGAGGTTGGATTCTATTATACTCTGAAAATAGAATTTGAATAGTTTATAATATATATCTTATCTGTATTTTATTCATCCAAATAAAATGATAGAATCTTATTGGAAAATACTTTATTCAATTCTAGAAGCATAAACTGATTCCGTTTCATAAACTATTTTGTAAACACGTTCACATCAAATCAGAATCAGCCGACTTCAAGGTTATTTCACAGCCCTAGGGCCGTAAAAATTTTACCGGCCTGGTCAGAAAACAATCATTTTCGGCCTCCATATGACGCACGAAAACCAGCTCATTACGTCCAAGTGGGGCGAAAAAAATGTTTCTATTAGCAGAAATGAGAAATGACAACATCTTAGGAATACATAATGAGAGCAATACAAATTTGACAACATGGGAGAATACTATTACAAAATAAAATGAAATGCCAATTCATTATTTGTATATCGAGGTACTAGACCTGTTTATTCTGCATCATTCTTTATCCTTCTCCTCCTCAATACTTCTCAATACTTCTTCAATTCGCATTTTCTCCTTATTCTTCTTCCACTGCTTCTTCCCATTCATCTTCTCCTTCCTCCTCTCCTCATTCTCCTTATATCCCACCTTATTTCATCCCTCTTCCCCTCCTTATTATTCACCCGCTTCTCCACCTCATCCTCCTCCTGCCTCTACAACACCTCCTTCTTCTTCTCTTACTTGTCCTTCTCTTTTTCCTTTTCTCACTGCTTCTCCTTCTCCACCACCTTCATTACTCTCCACTTCACCTATTTTTTCGTCCGTAGTCTTCATCTTGATCTCTTCCTTTTTCTCTCCTTCCTTTTCCTCTTCATCCTTATCTCCATCTCTCTACACACCGTTTCTCCTCTCTTCTTTCCTCTTATAATTCCATTCACTCTCATGTTTCTCTCACCTCATCATCCTCTTCCTGTCTCACCTTCTTCACCTCTTTCTCCACATCCTCCAACTTCTTCTCCTCCTTTTCCACCTTCTCCTTCACATCTACATCATTCTTCTTCTTCTCCTCCTCCTCCTCCTCCTCCTTCTCCTCCTTCTCCTCCTTCTCCTCCTTCTCCTCCTTCTTCTCCTTCTCCTCCTTCTCCTTCTTCTTCTTCTTCTCCTCCACCTCATCCTCCTTCACATTCCAGTCACCTCTGTATGTCCTAATATCATTCTCTTAAAATGCATCACTGAATACTCACATGAAAACATATTAAAGCTGATGCCTCTTCACCGTTATGAAATGCACAATATTCGATGTGATGACAACTTGGAAATTATAGGGGAATCTAATGAAATACTCTTGACAAAATTGAGAATTGAATATTATGTTCTTCACTTGTTTATTGTAATCCTCTTTTCAAATTTGAATTGTTTTTCTTTCTTCTTGTGCTCCTTCTTCTCCTTCTTTTTCTTCTCCTTCTACTACATCTGCACGGATACCAAAACACTTTATTTGCTTGTTCTTCATCATCTTGTTCTCCTTCCTTTCCTCTACTTTTCTCTCTTTTTTACCCTCTACTTCTCAAGAATCTTCATTATCCTATTCTTCTGGAAACTTTTTTTCTCCTCTTTTTCATTTCCATGCTCTTCCCATCGTGAATTATTATCCACATTGATTTTTTTTTATTTTTTTATTATTTTTTGAATTTTGTTTTATTTTTTAATAGTTAAATAAAAAATTTCAATTTTTCATGATTTTCATGATGGTTAACCTACATCATGGATTTTCTGAGATTTACATCATGGATTTTCGAGAAAATAAAAAATTTCAATTTTTCATGATTTTTCATGCACAATATTCGATGTGATGACAACTTGGAAATTATAGGGGAATCTAATGAAATCCCTGTTACACCCTAACTTTTTATTTTATTTTAACGTTTTTAACTTTTTAACGTTTTTTTATTATTTATAATGGTTATTGAACTATTATTAGTTTTATTTTAAACTAGTCACTTGGACTAACCATTAATTCTGTTCTCTTATTTCTTATCCTAACATATCAATTTTTATCGCTAAAGTCTTCTAGTGAAGCCTACAGTTCTATTCTATAATTATTTCTCTACTTTAAACTCTTTCGCTACACATTTATTCAATTTATACTTTTTTCACTTGACTAGCACTACACCAATTCGAAGGGCTTTGTTCCCTTCAACCTCCTTGTGAGTTCAGTGCTGTCTAGTAGTTGGATGACTTCGGTGTTGTCGAGTTAAACATTGAAATGTGAACAAAATTTGTGTCAAAAACTCATCATGCAAAAGATTTGAAAATTGACATTCGAATTTATCCCACATGTGTATAATACAAGTCAAGATTATTATGATGTTTACAATGTTGAGTAGAAATGATTCCATGTTGCGTAGAAAAATGAAATGTTTACAAAATGTCGTTTCCAAGAGCAAACTCATGTGGAATAATGGGAGAATTGACATTTGAACTTGTCCCATATTCAAGACTTTTGAAAATCTCTTATATGATGATTTCATATTTTTTCATCTCTGGAGGAGGAAATTAACAACGGTATAACCTGTCACCATACTTTGTTATGCTCTAATGGCAAATTCCACATTAAATTCCATTTCAAGAGAAGAGCTGATTTATTAGGACATGCTATGATGAATTCATTTCTTGGAAACTGGAAGGATTTTTTCACTTCAATATAGATTCAACTTGATGAATATAGTTATTTGTGCAACTAGTGCGCAAAGTGACAGTTTGCTGCACCGAAAGAAACGTTTACGCCCGAGCCGTAGGTGAGGGCGGAATGGTTTCTTGAGTGCAGCAAACGAACTTTGTGCACGTATTTCACATTAAATTTTTCCTACAGTTACCATTGAATATGAAAAGTGGGTAATTATGGGTAAAATTCCCTGAAATCCATCAAATGTTTTTCTGTTTAATTTTATTGTTAATAAAAACCTTAATTTATTTAAAATTGTATTTATAATAATAATAATTGAATTATAATGATTAGTAATTCAATTGGAAATTTATGTGACTGCTTGAAGGGGGTTTATCTTATGTAAGCATTAAAATGACTATAATCAAGGCACATAATGACAAGGCAATGCTGTTCTCCACTGCCATTATAACGTGGGCCTCACTATGAGTGTTACAAACTTAATTTTGATTTTCCTGCACTGGTGCTCTATATAACCTACTAAATATTTTGCGTTGTCATGCTGCAAATCTGGAGTACGCAAAGTACTCACTTTGCGCACTAGTGCGGAAAAGTGATTCTTTGCGGCCTGCAATCAGTGCAGAAATGGTCACTTTTCGTGGTATCTGTAGGAAAAATATATTTTCTGGAACAGCATCAGTATTCAATCATTCAGAATCATACAACCTTTTGAAAAGTACCACTGCCTGAAGCCCAAAACGGTTCCAGTTATAATTTGTGAAAGTTTTTAACATAAAATAACCAATTAAAAACAACTAGAAACAACGCTTACATCATTATCAAAACTTGAAAATGATGTAAGCATAAACTATTTCTTTTTTAATTGTTATTTTATGTAAGAAACTCATCAAAAAGAAGAAGAAAAAGAAAAGAAGAAGAGGAAGAAGTAGATTAATAATAATAATAATAATAATAATAATAATAATAATAATAATAAAAAGAAGAAGAAGAAGAAGAAGAAGAAGAAGAAGAAGAAGAAGAAGAAGAAGAAGAAGACGAAGGAGAAGAATTATGAAGAGAACCGAGAAATAAGTAGAAATAACTGCAGAAATAAATCTGGA
This sequence comes from Nilaparvata lugens, assembly GCF_014356525.2. Lineage (NCBI taxonomy): Eukaryota > Metazoa > Arthropoda > Insecta > Hemiptera > Delphacidae > Nilaparvata > Nilaparvata lugens. Next base: position 10,496,160 of record NC_052517.1, on the reverse strand, counting down.
GATGTTATGAAGAAAACGTTGGAGAAGTTGTGTCAGAAGAAGAAGGAATAGAAGATGAATAAGGAAGAGAAAGGAGATCCATAAAGAGAACCATGAACGTAAAGAATTTTCTACTCAATTCTACTCAATAAAAATATGAAACCTACAATAATAGAAGACCAACTAAGGCTTAACGAACCAGGATAAAGAGATTTGATATCAACAGTCCACAACTGTATTCTCATAGAGAATACATTTTTATCTCTTCTTTTATTTCATTTTAATACATCTGTCCATTTCTCTGAGCTGGGATAAAGTTCACAGCTTATATTTTCTATATAACAGCGAGATTGTCAACACTGTTGAAATCTACGGAGTTTGAGAGTGGGATACGTCCCTCTCTCTTGATGAGTGGGTGGAGAAGGGGTAAGAGGATGAAGAGGAGGAGGAAGAGGAAGAGGAAGAGGAAGAGGAAGAGGAAGAGGAAGAGGAAGAGGATGAGGAAGAGGAAGAGGAAGAGGAAGAGGAAGAGGAAGAGGAAGAGGAAGAGGAAGAGGAAGAGGAAGAGGAAGAGGAAGAGGAAGAGGAAGAGGAAGAGATGGAGGAGGAAGAGGAAGAGGAGGAGGATGAAGAAGAGGAAGAGGAAGAGGAAGAAGAAGAGGAAGATGAAAAGGAAGAGGAAGAGGAAGAAAAAGAATAATAGAAAGAAGATGAAGAAGAGAAGGAGTGGATGAAGATGAAGATGAAGAATAGAATGGATGTTTATTTCATCAAAAACAATTTCAAAATACAATAATTATTACACTTTTTATCAATTGGATGACAATAGAAAGTACGAAACAACAATAAAAATATTTTTATAATGGCAAGCTATGATAGAAGTATCTATAAACAGTAAATCACAAAATAAATTTACTTTATAGCACGTTTGTTGACTATACTACAATAATTCAACAAAACTTTCAAAATAAGCAAAATTCTAGCATTAAAATTGAAATTAATCATTAATAATTATAATCTAAAAATAAATAGATCATTTCAGGTACAATACTATTATCATTAGCCACTGTACCAAATTACAAGAAAAAGACAAACAATATAGATGAAATAAAATACTGACTTGCAAAGTGATCAAATATCACTTGAGGGCAAGCAGGAGTCAGATATTTAAGTAAATTCTGAGAAATCATGCACAGACACACACACACACACACACACACACACACATACACATACACATACATACAAAAACAACTCCATTACTTCAAAGGCAGGAATAAACAATGAACAAGAACCCAATACAAATAATATAAAAAATTACCAAAATACAAGAAAAAGACAAACAATATAGATGAAATAAAATACTGACTTGCAAAGTGATCAAATATCACTTGAGGGCAAGCAGGAGTCAGATATTTAAGTAAATTCTGAGAAATCATGCACAGACACACACACACACACACACACACATACACATACACATACATACAAAAACAACTCCATTACTTCAAAGGCAGGAATAAACAATGAACAAGAACCCAATACAAATAATATAAAAAATAATCATAACTTTAAAAAGAGAACAGAGACATTCCAAATTCTACTCATATCCGTTTATTCTGATTCATATAACCACAACAAACCATGCATCAACTGCATCTGGAGAAAACTCCCAAAGCCAGGCTTGTACTCTTTTTTTGAATTTTTTCAAGAACTTATCTTTACATATATAGAGTGGCAAAAGGTTGAAAAATTTTGGCCCAAGGAACAGAAAACATTTTCGAAATAATGTACAATTGGCTTTTGGGCACATTACAAACTGTTGAGTCACTTGACGCGTTGATTGAGTGCTGGCTCTCACATCCTCCCCAATTTTGTAACTGCCACCACTCATTCTATAGAACAGTGTGAGCACCTTGAATATGTAAAGGTAACGAAGTGGAAAGGTATGCCCTCACCACAGCCTTTTGTAAAGTTACAATTGGTCTGAAATGGGAGATATGAGTTGAGGTCCAACATGAATTCCATTGTCTAGTTTAGAATAGACAAAAACAAAATATAACTGGCGCAAAACACTGAAGGGCAGGAATTGTTGCAGATTATAGAACTTTCTTAAAATAATCAATAAGTATTCTCTCAGGCTAAGCACATGCAAATTCCATGACAACTTTTCATCCACAATCAGCCCAAGATACTTGATTGACTGTGTTTGCTCAACGTTGCAGCAATCACATTGCAACTCATTGCATCCAATTACATGATACTTGAGAGGGATATCAAATACAAAAGGGTTTGACAAGGTGAAATTTGAGAACTTTGTTTTAACTTCATTCAACGATAACCTATTGCAATCAAACCAAAGTCTCCAGCTATTTAGATCTAGTTGCATCATCTTCTGTAGTTCATGAACATCTTCAAAAGTATAAGAGAATGCGGTATTGTCAGCAAAAGATGTGGCATATCCATGAAATTCATGAGAGAATAGATCATTGATATACACCAAGAATAACAGTGGCCCAAGAACCGATCCCTGCGGAACTCCATTTGTAACCCTAAGTGTTTCAGTTTTAACAGAACCAAGCTCAACGTATTGCTTCCTATTCCCCAAATAAGCTTTCATCCACTCCAATGCTGTACCCCGTATACCAGCTGAAAATAGTTTATGGATTAAGATCGAGTGATCAACCGTATCAAAAGCTTTACTTATATCAAGAAACAATCCCGAAACTCTACTTTTTACTTTAGCGTTAAGAACTGAATATAATCTTAAAATAAAATGATACAACGCCATGTCAGTGCTTAAACTCTCCTGGAAACCAAACTGTCCCATATAGTAAAATTTGTTACTATTTAAGAACTGAAACATCCTTCTTCTGACCATTTTTTTCAAAAATTTTAGAAAATATTGATAACAGGGATATGGGTCTGTAATTTGTTGGATTCGTTTTATCACACCCCCTATGCACGGGAACAACTTTAGCAATCTTAGAGCTTCAGGAAAAACCCCACTGAAAGTACTTGAGTTGAATATGTGATGCAACATCGGTACTATTGCAATAGCAATATTCTTAAGTAGATACGAAGAAATATTCTCAGGTCCGGGAGACTTACCTTCCTTCAATGACTGAAGAAGAAATGATGTTAGTAAGAAGTTAACAAGCTATAAAAAGAGAAATACAAATAGAGAGAGAGAGAAAGAAAAGGGTGATAATTCACGAGAAAAAAGTAAAAATAAAGTAATGGAAGAATTATCAGGAAAGATCGATTACAGTGGACAAGTTGAAGGAGATAAGGAATGGAAGAAGAAGAAGAGAGAGAAGGAGGAGGGGAAATAATAATAATAATAATAATAATAATAATAATAATAATAATAATAATAATAATAATAATAATAATAATAATAATAATTCAATTCAATTTCAATTCATTCAATTCAATTTATTCATTCCTTCAATTACATTACAATCATAATACACTCAGTGCTTTTAGTTACTCCTCTAGCTTATAGCTAATTGAAGAGTGTCAAAATCATTTACATAATAATAATAATATATTTACATTCAATCATTACTGTATTTATTCTACAATGAGGAAATTCTTGAGAGTTTGACATACAGTAAGTTCCGATTTTCACCACTTGAGTCGCTCTTTATTTAATCTTTGACTGTTCATACACAAGTAACGAAATTCAGATGGCCGTAGCCGTCACCTAGAGATTACACAAACGAACACAACCAGAAGCACAATCAAATAACCTTCAAAATTTATAAACATCAGTAATAATTCATTACAATATTTTTTATAATCTTAAACCTATCAGCATATTACATTTTACATACAATACTTTCTTTCTATTTTCCATATTAAAATCATCTAGCCTATTGGAATTTTTTTATTTTTATGTTTCCTTTTCTTCTCTGTTCACTAACTTTAGTATGCTACTAACTTTACATATTTATAACTTGACTACTTACTAACCTGACTAAATTTTAACACACTAACACATAATAAATCACTTGGAAAAAGATGTTTTATCCTATTCAGCTATTCTTATAAAGAAATCTTTCAATTTTGTTCTCAATTCGCTTTTTCCTTGCAAATTTCTCAACTCAGGTGGCAGACAATCAGCAGGTAAGGAATTCTAAATTTTGATAATCTCTTACCATAGTTATTATTATATCTTTGCGGTCTAAATGCCCTATTTCTTAAACCATAACCTATCTCATTACTTCCTGAATTCATTTTTAAATAATTTCTGGACAGGTCAGTATATTTAGCAAGAGCTTCCATTGACATGATACCCAACAAGTGAATCTCAATTCCATTGAACAAAGTTTGCGTTATTCTCCTAACTACATCATAGACAGGCTGCTTCAAATAACTTGGTGCCAAACTATGCAATGTTATTCCATAAAATATTACACCTTGTATCATGGAAAAATAGACTATTCTTTTAGTACTAATTGGAAAGCACCTGCTAATTCTAGAGCACTTATACAGAGCAGCCTTCATAATTTTCAAAATGCTATCATTATGTGAACCAAATCGCATGTCTGCATCAAAAAACACTCCCAAATGTTTAATACTTTCATTGAACTCTAATTGTGACATGTACAATTATTTCTCAACCTATCTCTAAGACAATTACCTTATGGCATATTAACCTATGGTTGTGTATATTGATATTGATTCTATGATTTCTAAATATAATAACTTTAGTTTTTTTTGAATTTATCTTGATAGCATTATTGAAAAAATACTTATTCGCTAAGTTCAAGTCTTCCTGCATGTATCTCATACCTATATTCAGATCAGTGTGTACCATATATAGAATATTATCATCTGCATACTGCAGTAGTTTGCTTCTGAATTTGAGACTTGCTAAATCGTTCACATACAAATTGAATAAAACTAGATAAAATGCTGCCCTGAATCAATCCACATATTTGATTATAATCTGTACTAACATATTCACCTATGTTTACATGAATTTTTCTTTCTACAAAATTTTTCAAACACCTTCAGCAAATTCCCACCAATGCCTATTTTTTTTATTTTTTGCAGCATTATTTCATAATTCACTAGATCATACGCTTTTGTTAGGTCTGTTGCTACTGTTATGACAAATTTATTATCATCTAAGGCCTCAAAGATACGTCTGTCATTTTCTCTAACAAATCTATTGTTGATTTTTTTGAAACAAAACGTATTGTGCCTCATTTATTATATTATGTCTAGTCAAGTATTGATTCAATTGCATACTAATAAAGTGTTCCAGGATTTTCATGACTACTGAAATCGATCCTATTGGCCTATAAGAATCCACACTTTTCTTTACCCCGTTTTTGTAGATAGGTCTGAGATACGTTACTTTTAAGCTTTGAGGTATCTTCCCTGTTTCAATTATTCGATTAAATATATGCATAAGTACCAGCTTTAGATAGAAAATTTATTTACTATATCTAGTGATCTGATCTTATCAGGACCAGCAGATGATCTGTTGTTAAGTTTACCAATAATACTATAGAGGTGTTGTTCTTTCATTTTTTGAAAATACATACTCATCTTATTACCTATTGTGTAGTTCCCTTCTGTTAAGTTCAAGGTCAAATCAAAATGTTGTCCATTCATCTCTGTTGTAATTTCTTCTATTTTTTCTTTAAAGCTCCTTTTAAAACTCTCTGTTAAGTTCATTATTTGATTATTTTCATTTAAATTAAAATTAGCCTTAATTGATTGTTTTAGAGCTGGTCTTTTCTTCTTGTTAACAAATTGATTTATGATTTCCCAAGTTTTCTTCGTGTTATTAAAGTTATTGTTAAACACTCTAAAATAATAATTCATTTTTTCCTTTAATAATAATAATAATAATAATAATAATAATAATAATAATAATGATAATAATAATAATACGAAGAAGAAGAACCAGTAAAAGAATATGAACAATAACTTGAAATAAAGTGAAATAAGAGGAAACAAGAACGAAAAGGAGAAAGATTGGGAGAGACGAAGAAGTAGAACACAAACAAATCACAAGGAAAATACGACTGACCAACCTTAGTAAAGAAACCCCTCAAAATCCCACATGTATCACAAATATAATATTATTTGTTTGCGAAGAAGGTCACACTTGAACTAGTCTGATCCACATATCGTAGCCACCATCACTTAAGTGGCACTTGACTCAAGGAAGGCGCTTGTTGTGTTATTCCATCATTTGCGACCCTCCTATTCATTCAAAGAATAGAAATAATATAATTTGATTCCAATATAAATTGAGTTTAGCCTTGCAACGGAGTTTATTTGTGGAGATGCAAAAATATTGCATTCAGAATAGAATGATAGAATGGTGGCTGGGAGGTGGGAGAGGGAGAAGAAGGAGAAGAATAAGAAGTCAAAGAAGAAGATGAAGAAGATTGATTGAGTACTTTATTTATGTAGATTACAATATATACTGGCTTATACACTTATATACAATAGCTTACAATACAGCAGCAACATTATAGATGAATTTACATAATATAGACTAAGAAAATAATTATTGAACTGTATATGATATGAAAAAGCAATTTGTAATATAATAACTATAGATAATTATATTCTTATGCATCTACATAAATTGGCGGAGCTTTGGACATATCAATGTCCATTCTTCGGAAACAATATTAAAAATATCCTTCCCACTAACTCTCTACCAAAGGTAGAGGAAGAAAGAGGGAGAAGAAGAAAATAGAGAAGTGGGAGGAGGAGGAGGAGTAGGAGTAGGAAGAAGAGAAGATGAGGAGGAAGAGGGAGTGTAAGGAGCAGTGGAAGAAGAAGAAGGAGAAGAATAAGAAGGAGTACTTTGATTGATTGATTGAGTACTTTATTTATGTAGATTACAATATGTACTGGCTTATACACTTATATACAATAGCTTACAATACAGCAGCAACATTATAGATGAATTTACATAATATAGACTAAGAAAATAATTATTGAACTGTATATGATATGAAAAAGCAATTTGTAATATTATAACTATAGATAATTATATTGTTATGCATCTACATAAATTGGCGGAGCTTTGGACATATTAATGTCCATTCTTCGGAAACAATATCAAAAATATCCTACCCACTAACTCTCTAACAAAAAAGAGAGAGGAAGATTGATTGATTGATTGATTGAGTACTTTATTTATGTAGAGAGATATGTTTTATGTAGAGTTATGTAGAGAGATATGATTTATGTAGAGTTATGAAGAAAGAGGGAGAAGAAGAAAATCGAGAAGTTGTCAGTTGTAATTTGGAAATGATTTAAAAAAACAGTACTTCCAGTACTTATAGTTTCCATAACTGTACTCATATAAAATAATATGATAATATATTCAATATTCTAATAACTGTACTCATATAAAATAATATGATAATATATTCAATATTCTAATAAAACGTTTAGTTTTTGAATAAAACGTTATTTTCAAGCCTCAAAATCCATTGAAGAATTGCCGAATGGTTTGATCAAGAGATTCAATTGATTGATGATAAAGTTCAATTGCACCGTAAACATAGAGAATTTGATCTTCATCAAAAAGAGACAAAAGTCGCGTTGCCAATACGTACATAGAAATAATTCTCATTAATCATTCGTAAACAGTACAGGGGAAATACTTTCACCATTGAAAATATTAATTTTCCCCCATGCAAAGCCCATGATAGTAATTGGAATACTGTGTATGTAGTACAGTAACCTTTCCTGCTCAAATCAAACCTGTATTGTAGGCTACAGAAGAGTCACGACATGTCAATTGGAAAATTTTCTCATTTTCAATTGATATCTTCTCATTTACATTTGACGATTTCTCAAATACAATTGACTATAATTCTCATTACATCTGACATTCTCTCAATTACAAGTGACTATTCTCAAATACAATCGATACTTTCTTGAATAAAATTGGAAAAGGTGTAGAAGGGAAATTGAAATTTGGGCTTCCAGGTGCACGAGATTGGTATTTTTATAATCTTTGTGCAAAATTTGGACATCTAAATCATTCTCGTTTTTCCGGTATGCAATAAACTTTTACTCATGATATTTTTCAAAGTTTTCCGAATTGTATATCATCAAGCTATCAAAATGAAAAACGTTTCTCAGGATAACATTTTCTTCTGATCATTAATTTTTGAGATATGAGCGCCTGAAGTTTAAATTTTTGGTACAGAACATTCCAAATTCTGTAAGAGATAAATCCATGAGATTCGGAGGATAGATTTTCCATGGTATTGCTGATCTACACCTTTTCCAACTGTATTTGAGAAAATATCAATTGTAATTGACAATAGACATTTGTATTTGAGAAAACGTCAGATGTAAATGGGAATAGTCAATTGTATTTGAGAAGTCATCACTTGTAATCGAGAAAAGTAAATTTTATTTGAGAAAGTATCATTTCAATTTGAGAACATACGATTTGAAATCGAGAAGTTGTCAGTTGTAATTGGGAAATGTTTTAAAAAAAACAGTACTTCCAGTACTTATATTTTTCATAACTACTCATATATAGTTATTTGTGCAACTAGTGCGCAAAGTGACAGTTTGCTGCACCGAAAGAAACGTTTACGCCCGAGCCGTAGGCGAGGGCGGAATGGTTTGTTGAGTGCAGCAGAGGAACTTTGTGCACGTATTTCACATTAAGGTTTTCCTACAGTTACCATTGAATATGAAAAGTGGGTAATTATGGGTAAAATTGCCTGAAATGCATCAAATGTTTTTCTGTGTAATTTTATTATTGATAAAAACCTTAATCCTAAAATCCTAAAGTCCTCGTTGTCCTTGGTTATAATATATAATGAATAATAATTAGCGCGTTGTGCTTGGTTGCACCTCTGCTCACTATAGCAGCCACAGCAGTCACTGTTACCAACTTCATTTTGATTTTGCTGCACTGTTGCTCCATATAACCTACTAAGTATTTTGTGTTGCCATGTTGCAAATCTGGAGTGCAGAAAAATTTTTCCCGCACTAGAGCGGATTCTTTGCGTTCTGTAATCAGTGCAGCAATGGCCACTTTTCAACGTAACTGTAGGAAAAAATAATATGATGAAATATTTAATATCCAAATAAAACGTTTGATTTTTGAATAAAACGTTATTTTCAAGCCCCAAAATCCATTGAAGAATTGCCGCATTGTTTGATCAAGAGATTCAATTGATTGATGATAAAGCTCAATTGCGCCGTAAACATAGAGAATTTGATCTTCATCAAGTGCAATGTTTCACAAAATGTCTGGAGACAGAAGTCGCGTTGCCAATACATATATAGAAATAATTCTCATTAATCATTCGTAAAACGTACTTTCACCATTGAAAAAATCAATTTTCTCCATGCAAAGACTATGATAGTAATTGGAATACTGTGTATGTAGTACAGTATCCTTTCCTACTCAAATCAAACCTGTACTGTAGGCTACAGTAGAGTCACGACATGTAAATTGGAAAATTTTCTAATTTTCAATTATTGATATCTTGTCATTTACATTTGACGATTTCTCAAATACAATTCACTATTCTCAATTACATGTGATGACTTCCCAAATACAATTCATCTACATCTGACATTTTCTCAATTAAAAGTGACTAATCTCAAATACAATAAATTGATACTTTCCCAAATTAACATGATATTTTTCAAATAAATATGGAAAAGGTGTAGTAAAACAAAAATTTTCTGAAAATATCAATTTTTAAGATAGTTATTCAATTTACCAAAAAAAAAAAAACTTTTAGTTGAATTAGTTTTGGTAAATTGAATAACTTTTCCAAAATTTGATATTTTCAGAAAAATTTTGTTTTAATAGATCAACAATACCATGAAGAATCCATCCTTTGAATCTCATGGATTCATCTCTTACCGAATTTGGAATGTTCTGTCCCAAAAATTTAAACTTTAGGCGCTCTTATCTCAAAACGTAATGATCAGAAAAAAAATTTCCTGAGAAAACTTTTTCATTTTGATATCTTGATGATATACAAATCGAAAAAATCTGGTGTGGCGCACTCACACAACTTTCCTTGCCGTTATGAGAATTGATCACCTGACGCTAGTGTTCCCGCGCATCTCAAGTCATCAAAGATCTAAGCCAGCTGGTGACAGGACTATAACGCTGGAGATACACGAAGTCTTCTATCTCTTCATAGTGAATGATTTAATAGAATCAACAGTTGCCAACAGTTTGCAATTGAAATAATAACATTTTCTCGAATTTCGAGCTTATTTTCAATTTTAGGTGAAAATGTTACTGAACATTAATTGTAGAGATTTTCATACTCAATCTTTTCCACTCGAAATTTTTTGTTTAAACTGTATCTGGAGCCTGATAATTGGAAATCTGAAATCAAACTTTACCTAGATGGGGCGGAGCTCATGAAATTTTTTACAGATATGGAATTTGTGGCAGTTGATAGAGCTTATCAATAACCTCTCTAGGTATGAATTTGATCAAAATCGTTGGAGCCATTTTCGAGACAATCGCGAAAAACCCTGTTTTTGACAACATTTTCGCAATTTTAGCCGCCATCTTGAATTGGATTTGGTCGAAATTGTTCGTGTCGGATCCTTATAGGGGAAGGACCTTAAGTTCCAAATTTCAAGTCATTTCGTTAATTGGGAGATGAGATATCGTGTACACAGACGCATATACACTCATACACACACACACACACACACACATACATACCAATACCCAAAAACCACTTTTTTGGACTCAGGGGACCTCGAAACGTATAGAAATTTACAAATTTACATACCTTAATTTTTTTCGGAAAGCAATACTTTCCTTACCTATGGTAATAGGGCAAGGAAAGTAAAACTAGGGAAAATATCACAAGTTGAAAGTTTCTTTTAGCCCTTGCACAGCCTTAGCACGCGCATTTCGCTTTTGATCAACTGATTCTATGCTTATCATAATATCTGTATTTGCACAAATACAGTAAATACAGATATAGAAAGCATAGCATCAGCGAAATGCGCGTGATCTTGGCTCATACGTCTGTGTACAGAGTACGCCGGCATTTTATTAGAGGAGGCTGTGGCGAGTGAGATCTGCTGTTCACAGAACTAATCTAAATTATAAATTCCTAGTTTATTATACGATATTTTGGACTCAATATAGGACAAAAATTAGGAAGTGATAAACATAACCTATTTTTGGACAATTTCTATCTAAATTTGGGAGAGGAACAGTTTTGGGCTTTAAGCCTTTAGTTCCTTTACCAATCATTTAGAGTTGGAAATGATTTTGTATCTAACAATGTATAATGGTATCTTACGTTACATGGACGGGAAGGGGCCTTTTGAAGGCGAGAATGATAGCCCAGTCAATGAAGGTCCAAAAAAGCAGTTTCGATCCGAAAATTAAATAAAAGCTGAATTTTCCACCATCGATAGAACCCTCCCAGAGGGTCATTCTCCCAGAAGTCCCAAGAAATCCCCTTGGAGCTTTCCGCCCCAGCCCCCTAAAACATGAAAAATGCAGGTAAACACGGGAAATCAATTATCTCTGTAACCATTGATCGGAAACAGTTCAATGTTATATGCCATTCGATTCGTTACATTACGGACTACAATATTAGTTATATTTATTTTTCCAATAAAATTAACAGTTTTCTTGATAAAATAATATATATGTAAAAATTTAGGGGGTTTGTGATTTGATTATTTTGTTTTCTTCGATTAACTTCGAAACAAGTAGTTTTAAAGGAAAATAAGACAAATAATTAATGTAGTCACTGTCATTGCAAATCCATTGATGTAAATTGTTCTTTATTTGCGATTCGATTTGACGCTGTGGAAGGGGAAACAGTCGACGCGGAACGGCGAGGCTGACTCTCTTCACCATAGTAAACAGTAAAATACAGTAGAAGGCCTACTGCTTTCTAAGTTGTATCTTATTCACACTATGGCGCTCGAAACAATCAATTTTGTCTATTGTTTTGACATGCAATGAAACTAATTTTTCACATTTTAATTCTCTAAATTCTCCAAAATCATTTTGTTGTTATATATGTGCTAAATCATGCATTCTATGACAGACAAAGATATTGTTTGCAACCGATAAAATATTCATACTATTACATAATATAATACATATTTGAAATATGTGTGTATGATCATAATTCTATGCTAAAATTCATCATAAGTTATGAATGTCAAAAACTGAGATAAATCATAGATTACAATAGTGTTAACAGTGGCAATTTCCTGAGAAATCATAGCGTGCAGTGTTTGCTGTTTTCTACAGTTAATATTCTCCAAGCCAGGTTGATAATATACCTTCGGATGAGCCAAATGTATATGACGGCTGAGGCATAAAAAAATTCATACATTGGGCTTGATGAGTTGAAACTTTCTATGATTCTCTCTGTAAAGTAGCTTATCTTCCGTTCTTACTAGTTGAATCTACATTATTTAGACAGTCCAATATGAAAATTAAGCAGATTCCAAAGATGAAAGCCATGCAAACATACAAATTAAGGAAGAGTAAGCATGCATAAAAGGTAGGAAAATCACGAAAGTGTTTCACATTTAACCACAGAGTACCCTACCGTATAAGATTAATTGAAAGATGATTCATCATCTTCTATTATTTTTGTTAACATATCGATTTTTCACCTCCACTCGCATCTTGTCATTCATTACACAAGTTTGGCAGAAGCTTTTCTTTATGTCGATTTATGTTGATTGGAATTGATTTTGATTAGGGCACCAAAAAAAAAGATCATTTTCTATTTGAATCATTCAAATTGAATCTATTGAACATGATTTCTTATGACTTAGCATTCACAGATTTAGTTGGGTGAAGCTATTTGAAACATGTACCTGATTATCAATTTCATGGTTTTTATACCATTATTGTTCATTGTGATCATTGAAGGGTTGAAGTGATGAGTTAGTTCAAGTGAACTCTAGTGCACAAGTATATTGTGCTTATAATGGGCTCTTCTTTATTTTCTATCGATGTTTTGCTCCAGTAGATAAAATTAAAATGTTGGTTTTACATTTTATAAGCTTTATAAATAATATAAATCAACAGTAATATAAATTTGATAGGTCCAGTTTTAAATTAATCGATGTTGATTTTCATTGTATCGCTTTGTATCAATGTTACTTGCACTGTTTGCAATTCATCACTATTCTCTCAAGAATTAGTTTTTTATGAATTTCTTGATCTGATAATTGAAATTCAAATGCTATTTGGATGACGTTCACGTTCCACTGGTTTTTTTACAATAGGTAATTGTTACGTTGAAGAGTGAGGCAATTCAATCCATTTGGAAGTAAAAGGAAATCACAGTGCGATTTGAGCAGTGGATAGTAACTTTGAAATTCAGTTGCTCAATTCATTTTGGCTGATACTATCATTTGAAATTATAGGTAGTTGATCAGAAATATGCATTGTATATAATGTTTATATTTCAGTTTGACTAATCTTCTATTACAGTTTCGCTTCCATTCATAAACATGATAATCCTAAATACGTTGATTACCTTGAATATGTAGCTTATCTTACGTCGAACAATGTACAATACAAACAATTTCCATTAAATTACTATTATGATGATCATTGGAATTTCTGCCTGTGATTGAGAAAAAGTCATTTTATGAGCCTTGAAATTCGTACCTAGAAAAAGTTGCATTATTACTAGAAATGTTGTTATTTTTACTATTTATTATAGGTAGGCCTACTGTACATTGATTTTTGTGATTATAGAGATCAACTACTTTATTCTGAGTCAGGATAAGGATAAATAGGGAAATTGTGAGATGGGGATAACATCCATAGTTACATAGCATCAATTTGAAAGCTCTGATAATAATGATTTGAACGGAACTGCGATTCTGGCTTGGTATTGCCTCTTCATGTCCAGTGAGAATAGATCGAGAAAGCTTCAGAGTAATTCGTTCTCACTATATGTGATAATATAGGTAATATTTGGTAACATTTGTTAATATCTGAACCGAATTTGCAACAAATTAATCTACTTTCAGCTTGAAAATTTTCAACTTATCAGGAGTACAGTGTTATCATTATAGTATCTCAGGTAGGCCCACCCTTTTATTTTTTTTTTTGTTCACGTGATCTGATGATATTCATTCCATTATCAAGTGTTTAAATTATAAAGAGTGATGAAACAAGATGAAACACAAGAAAAGCTTTGAAAAGAAATTTTGAATCTTCATTTTTCACAAAATAAGGATAAGATGAAGGAGTCGGACACATAATATATCATGAAACTTCGTTGAAATACATCAATATCTGAAACAAGAGTTATCAAATTATGTTACCTCTGACTCGTATGGAGAAGGCACACTTCAAATTAATATATTAAATTCCGTGATCAAACAAAGAAATCCCGATTTTTATTATGAGCATGACTAAATCAAGAAAATTGTAATATCTTTTTAGAGTATTGAAAAGTGAAAATCCATATACAGCGCATGTTAAAACAATAGACAAAATTGATTGTTTCGAGCGCCATAGTTCAAATGAGATGCAATGTAGACAGTAGTATTATTCTGTTTACTATGGTGAAGGGAGTCAGCCGCGTCGGCTGTTTCCCCTTCCACAGCGTCAACTTGAATCGCAAATACATAAAAATATACATCAATGGATTCGCAATGAATGTGGCTACAATAATTATTCGCCACATTGTTCTTTAGAATTACTTGCTTCGAAGTTAATCTGAGAAAACAAAAAAATCAAATCGTAAAACCCCTAAATTTTTACATTATATTATTTTATCAAGGAAACTGTTCGATTTATTGAGGAAATGAATTCGACTAATATTGTAGTCCTTGATTTAACGAATCGAATGACATATGATAGGTTTTTTTCCGATTAATGGTTACAGAGATAATTGATTTCCAGTTTGCGGTTTACTATGTCAGCCGCGCAGTTCCGCGTCGACTGTTTCCCATTCCACGGCGTCAAATAGAATCGCAAATACATAACAATATACATCAATGGATTTGCAATGAGAGTGGCTACATTAATTATCCGTCTCATTTTTCTTCAAAACTACTTGCTTTGAAGTTAATCGAAGAAAACAGAAAAATCAATTACTATGGTGAAGGGAGTCAGCCGCGTCGGCTGTTTCCCCTTCCACAGCGTCAACTTGAATCGCAAATACATAAAAATATACATCAATGGATTCGCAATGAATGTGGCTACAATAATTATTCGCCACATTGTTCTTTAAAATTACTTGCTTCGAAGTTAATAGAAGAAAACATAAAAATCAAATCGCAAACCCCCTTAATTTTTACATATATATTTTTTTATCAAGAAAACTGTTAATTTTATTGAAAAAATGAATATAGCTAATATTGTAGTCCATAATGTAACGGATCGAATGGCATATAATACTACTGTTTCCGATCAATGGGTACAGAGATAATTGATTTTCCGTGATTACCTGCATTTTTCAACTTTGAGGGGCGCTAGGGGGGAAAGCTCCAAGGGGATTTCTTGGGACTTTTGGGAGAATGACTCTCTGGGAGGGTTCTATCGATGGTAAAAGATTCAGCTTTTATTTAATTTTCGGATCGAAAAAACCTTTATTGACTGGGCTATGATGTTTCTAGTCGAGGCGTCAGCCGAGACTAAAATTTCATTCCAGCACTGTAAAAGACATTCACGTCCAAGTAACGTACCCTCTTTTTGTCATAATAATCTAAAGTAGAATAATTGATAACATCACCTGCTTGTGCTGAAGTTACTACATGCATTCTATAAACATAACCTAGTTTACAAATCCCGAATCAGGAATTTTGTGGAAGTTGACAAAACTTCCACCTGGAGCGCTGAAGGTGGTTTTTTTTTTGTAGCATTTTTGCTGTTCCTATTTCGGAACTAGGAAACATACTCGATTGTAGAGAAAACATTATTGTTTCATCACAGTAGAGTATGCTGTAATAAGAATCATATGTTTATTTGTTCTGCGAACAGCTGTTTACTGGCTTGATTCCATGCATGGAAAACAGCTGAGATTGAATGACTGTGACAAAATAGTATATTTCGCACCTAGGGCCGAAAATGAGACTTTTCCGGCTCGAAATCGGTTTTCAAGTCCGAGGCCGTAGGCCGAGGACTAGAAAAGATTGAGAGCCGGAAATCATTTTTGCCCATGGTGTGAACACTATTTTTCGTCACACAAAAAAATAAACAATATATATATATATATATAATATATATATATATATATATATATATATATATGAGAATAATATTTTACTAAGCACTTCCGAAAGCAGAAGTGGAAGGTCATAGCTCTAGCAAATCTGAATATAAGAAAATTGTCCAAGTATTTTTATTTTTTATTCTGATTTGTCTGAATAAACTAAAAGATAATGTTCAATTATGTGGGAGGTTGAGTTTATACTTTTTTATTCTCTCAAATGACAATAAGATTATATTATTATAAATGTTTCAATTATTGAATAATAAACACAAATAATGAAAAGTTTTTGATCAGCTGTTTTAGCACACTTGAAATTTCGCCAATCTGAATGTCAACGGAAGTTTAGGTTAGAAGTTCTATTCTACTCTGAAAATTGAATTTAAATAGTTTACAATATATATCTTATCTGTATTTCATTCATCCAAATGAAATGATAGTATCTTATTGCAAAATACTTTATTCAATTCTAGAAGCATGAACTGATTCCGTTTCATAAACAATTTTGTAAACACGTTCACATCAAATCAGAATCAGCTGACTTATTTTACAGCCCTAGGGCCGTAAAAATTTTACTGGCCTGGTCAGAAAACCATCACTTTCGGCCTCCATATGACGCACGTAAACCAGCTCATTACATCCAAGTGGGGCGAAAAAATTAGTACTAACGTGTAGATATTCACTATAGGATATTCACATACATTTCTGAAATTCATAGGCTCAGTTGCACAGAAGCCTGTTGAATTTTTATGATGATTAAGTGCCACAAGAG